>NC_091224.1:18985527-19285527 GCF_040958095.1 Procambarus clarkii
TTATATTCAGCGCTCCGAGGCTTGGGATCCGTCATGCCTTTCTGCTCTGCTGAATGGTCTACATATTTTTGCTTTAATTATTCATAAATATCGACATTTGCGTCATATAAATCATTTAATATTTTTTTCAGTGCGTCAATCAGCAGCCAGGTTCCTCGGGTAGGTTGTCAATCACGGTGTCCAGCCTCCAGAGACCGGCATTCCATCAAAACATTTGATAATGTCAATGTATTTTACAAGCCACAAAAATATAGCAATACTTTCCGCATTGCCGCTGGAGTTGCCAGGAAACATCAGGCAACATATTTGGCCACACCAATAGGTGTCCCGGGCCGGCTGGGTGTTGACAGTGTTGGTATTCAACCGGTCCAGCCAGCGGAACATCTGGCCACACCAAGCAGGTGTCCCGGGCCGGCTGGGTGTTGACAGTGTTGTTATTCAACCGGTCCAGCCAGCGGAACATCTGGCCACACCAAGCAGGTGTCCCGGGCCGGCTGGGTGTTGACAGTGTTGTTATTCAACCGGTCCAGCCAGCGGAACATCTGGCCACACCAAGCAGGTGTCCCGGGCCGGCTGGGTGTTGACAGTGCTGGTGTTCCACCGGTCCAGCCAGCGGAACTTCTGGCCACACCAAGCAGGTGTCCCGGGCCGGCTGGGTGTTACAGGGGGCGCTGTGAGCCCCAGGAAGAGCCAGCTGCCGCCATTCCTCTACCAGCAGCAGGATTTAACAACCACATTGTACCATTGTTTTCGTACAACTTTTAATTTATTTGTGGGGAACAACGCAACCTCTCTTGTTGTTTTTTTCACCCTCGTTAACGTCTATGCAATTTAGTTTGCTGCCCACCAACCTTTGAATGCATGAAAAGGTGATTAGCTGTAAAAAAAACAAAAACAAAGCAAAAAACATTTTCAAACTCCAATTGAAAAACAAAATAAGCTTTTACTAGATTGAACGAAATGAATTTAATCTAAATTATTTTAAAATAAATGCCACACCATATAGATTTAAGTTATTTAAATTATTAATCTTATTCTTCGTTGATTTATCACTATCCTAAGTATTGTAAAACTGTCATAAGCACTATAATGCTCTAACAAGCACTATAATGCTCTCACAAACTCTATAATGCTACCACCAGCAATACAATGCTGTCACTAGCGCTATAATAATATCACAAGTACTATAATGCTATTACGAACTCCATAATGCTATTACGAACTCTATAATGCTGTCATAAAAAATGTTGTCACAAGTACTATAATGCTATCACAAGCATTATAATGCTGTCACAAGCAATATAATACTTTAACAAGTACAATAACACTTTCAAAATCATTATAATAATTTCACCAGCACCATAATGCTTTCACATGTACAATAATGCGTTTCATAGTCAATATAATGCTGTCATAAGCACTGTAATGCTTTCACCAGCACTATAATGCACTCACAAGTACAATAACGGTTTCACAAGCACTATAATAGGGGGTACCTTATCCATTTGCTGTAGCTGACCATATTTCCTGTGATTCTACGTGAATCTTGCCGTGATGGGAAGAGGGTATCTTATCTTGAGGTTATCTTGAGATGATGTCGGGGCTTTTAGTGTCCCCGCGGCCCAGTCCTCGACCAGACCTCCACCCCCAGGAAGCAGCCAGTGACAGCTGACTAACACCCAGGTACCTATTTTACTGCAGGGTAACAGGGGCATAGGGTGTAAGAAACTCTGCCCATTGTTTCTCACCGGCGCCTGGGATCGAACCCAGGACCACAGGATCACACGTCCAGCGTGCTGTCAGCTCGGCCGATCGGCTCCCTATTATGTAGACATGCATGGTCTGTCAAAAGCACTATAATGCTGTCAAAAGCACTATAATGCTGTCAAAAGCACTACAATGCTGTCAAAAGCACTATAATGTTGTCAAAAGCACTATAATGTTGTCATAAGCACTATAATACTGTCAAAAGCACTATAATGCTGTCAAAAGCACTATAATGCTGTCAAAAGCACTATAATGTTGTCAAAAGCCTAATGGCAGCATTATAGGGCGTTCAGTCCTTTTGAGATGAATGTTTATGTCTCAATAAACGTACCTGAGGTTGAATGTGACGTCGTGTACCCTCTTGAGGCCACAGTGATGGCCAGGTGACTGGCGAATAGGAAATAGTAATAATAATGATGTAAATAATGTCGTGGAACAGTTGACTAAGGTGCGTCTGGGAAGCCTCAACGTATAAGTTCGAACCCTTCATCAGGGGTCTCGTGGATTTGTTCAGTTGATTTATCAGGTTATTGTGATCTGTGTGGATGAAGGTGGTAATGTTTTTGTTCTCCGTGAGTCTCGGCGTCTAGCACGTTGCTTCTAACTTTGGAACAGGTTTCCCTGAACCCCAGCATCCCTGAGTGTAGCATCGGTAGAGGTAAAGAGATTATTACACGAACGTGGCTTTCGTAGTATAGTCGGCGTGGTTCTCGACTCCCAGTCAGGGAGCCTGGGTTCGATTCCGGGCGGGGTAGAAGTGGTTGGGCACGTTTCCTTTTTCACTTAGTGCCTCTGTTTAGCTAGTAATAAAGAGGATCATGAGTTAGTCAACTGTACTGACCTTCCTGTGCAGATTCAGTTCTTCGACTTTATATATATATATATATATATATATATATATATATATATATATATATATATACAATCTTTGGACAACACCCACCAGTGGGACTCGAACCCAGAAAGCACAACTACCTTCCAGTAGCTGGCATAACTAGTATGCTTTAACCCACTACGCCATCAGACCTTACAAAAGAAGTAGATAGTTCGAGATATATATCTCAAACATCTCTACCTCCCGAAGGCACCAGATGAGTGAGGGGTCAGTCTGCATTTTTCGTCAAGCCACTGTCAATGTGAGAGAACTCGTGTCCAGCTTATAAGCCTATACTTGCATAAACCACAAGTGAAGATAAACAATCTTTGGACAACACCCACCAGTGGGACTCGAACCCAGAAAGCACAACTACCTTCCAGTAGCTGGCATAACTAGTATGCTTTAATGTGAGTTCACTCACATTGTCAATGTGAGTTCTCTCACATTGACAGTGGCTTGACGAAAAATGCAGACTGACCCCTCACTCATCTGGTGCCTTCGGGAGGTAGAGATGTTTGAGATATATATCTCGAACTATCTACTTCTTTTGTAAGGTCTGATGGCGTAGTGGGTTAAAGCATACTAGTTATGCCAGCTACTGGAAGGTAGTTGTGCTTTCAGGGTTCGAGTCCCACTGGTGGGTGTTGTCCAAAGATTGTTTATCTTCACTTGTGGTTTATGCAAGTATAGGCATATATATATATATATATATATATATATATATATATATATATATATATATATATATATATATATATATATATATATATATATATATATAATATATTCGTAGCAGTCTTTCCTGTAGACATATTAAATATGACCGAAAAAGTAAGATTGATAATTCTAACACGAATTTTCTCAATATTTCTTATGTTTCTTTTCACTGTTGATGGTAATTGAAAAATCAATTCTCCAAAATTCATTTTTATTTCAAGTCTGACGCGACACTTGAACGCGTTTCATAATAACTTATTACATTTTCAAAGACTTTAGTTTTCACACACACAACTATAACCTGCAAACACTAAACAGAGTTTAAACATCTTTGATTTTGTACCTGCATTTGGGTGAGGTGTAATGTTAAAACAGTTTTGGATGAGGTGAAAACAAACTTTCAACACAAGACAGAACACGAAACAATGGTTATAATATTTTGTAAGTTAAAGGGAAGAATGGAAGTAACTGTAAAGGGCCTATTGGCCCATATTTCTTGATGCTTCTATATTGTTGCGGAGTCTTGAAGTGGGTAGAATATAGTTGTGCATTAATTGGCTGTTGATCGCTGGTGTCGACTTCTTAATGTGTAGTGCCTCGCAGATATCAAGCCGCCTGCTATCGCTGTATCTATCGATGATTTCCGTGTTTTATGTTAAGACTTCTCTGGTGATGGTCTGGTTGTGGGAAGAGATTATATGTTCCTTAATGGAGCCCTGTTGCTTATGCATCGTTATTCGCCTGGAAAGAGATGTTGTTGTCTTGCCTATATACTGAATTCTTTGACTGATATATATATATATATATATATATATATATATATATATATATATATATATATATATATATATATATATATATATATAACTGAAAACTCACACCCCAGTAGTTTGGGTTCCCCTGGGAGTATGGGTTCGAGTCACTTCTGGGGTGTGAGTTTTCAGTTGCATATTGTCCTGGGGACCATTCAGGCTTGTTCGCATATATATATATATATATATATATATATATATATATATATATATATATATATATATATATATATATAATCACATTCTTCCTGTCCCCAACAAAACGAATTGCATGTGTTTAAAATATAGACACATTCTTTGAGGCAAAAACTTGCCCTGGGATAATTTGGCTCCATGTATTGATAAACTAACCCACACCAATGCTCGAGAAATTATCCATGAAAACAAAATCACATTATACCAAATTTATTTCTTCTAATCAGAAGAAAATTCGATAGAGAATTAACATATATAAAAATTGATTACGAAAATTTTGAAATCTTTCTCGAAGTATTTAAAGTCTCCATCGTGAAACTCGTTCCTTAATTCAGAAATCTTCCTCCAATACTTCTCCCTCAAAACTCAGGTATTGCATTGAAAAGGGAGAAATATTGCTCCCTGCAAGTTGCCTTTCATCTCAAAGGTACGAATACTGTCGTTAGTGACACCAATTAATTGCGCCCACGTATCTTTGCGTTCAGGTAATATAAGAGTTCTGTGATGTCCACCATGAAAGCTTTATCAACAACCCATTTGTTATCTTTCAGTTCATGAACATTCTTTCATATCCGTTCCAACAAAAATCTATATTCCACCAGGCAGTTTATTCAAGCCCTCCAGCCCACCTTCCCACCTGAACCGTCAACCATGAGTGAGACATGACAGTCAGTGAGTCAGGGAGATATGACAGTCAGTGAGAGTCAGTGAGATATGACAGTCAGTGAAAGTCATTGAGATATGACAGTCAGTGAGAGTCAGTGAGATATGAAAGTCAGTGAAAGTCATTGAGATATGACAGTCAGTGACAGTCAGTGAGATATGACAGTCAGTGACAGTCAGTGAGATATGACAGTCAGTGAGAGTCATTGAGATATGACAGTCAGTGAGAGTCATTGAGATATGACAGTCAGTGAGAGTCATTGAGATATGACAGTCAGTGAGATATGCCAGTGAGTGAGTCAGGGAGATATGACAGTCAGTGAGAGTCATTGAGATATGACAGTCAGTGAGATATGACAGTAAGTGAGTCAGGGAGATATGACAGTCAGTGAGATATGACAGTCTGTGAGATATTACAGTCAGTGAGATATTACAGTCAGTGAGATATGACAGTCAGTGAGATATGACAGTCAGTGAGATATGACAGTAAGTGAGATATGATATATATATATATTTTAATGTAGGGAAGGGAGTACCACCTCTGACTGTGGAAGAAGGGGGACCCATAGCCTCGGAGGAAACCACACATAACGCATTGGAGGGAATGTAGGTCCCCTCCAATACAGTTTCTGTGTGCTTTTCTCCTACCACCCCCTTCCCTTTTATATATATATATATATATATATATATATATATATATATATATATATATATATATATATATATAATGTGTGTGTGTGTGTGTTATTAAATATGACCGAAAAAGTAAGATTAATAATTCTAACACGAATTTTCTCAATATTTCTTATGGTTCTTTTCACTGTCGATGGTAATTGAAAAATCAGTTCTCCAAAATTCATTTTTATTTCTAGTGTTTTTAGTCTTTACTTTTTCGGTCATATTTAACAATATATGTCTACAGGAAAGACTGCTACCAAAATATACCAATATATGTATGTATATATAATTATCATATTTATAAGTATATAAGTAGATAAGTAGATTAAAAGTAGTAATATGTCAGTTACATCTGTACCTTCGTCAACCGTAACTGAATAAAATAACCTAACTTCCTTAAAAAAATAACCTTAAAATAACCTTACCTAACTTTAACTTAGGTTAAATAACCTAAAATAACCTAATAAATAAATAACCTAACTTCCTCTTTGTTAATATTATCTAATAATTCAGCGAACCTTCGCCAGGAGTGAGAGGCTTAATTATGCTTGCCTAAGATTACAGTTGTTTGAGGGAAAATAAACTCTGATGCCATCTTTAGGCCTTTTAGTGTTAGTGTTCCATTTTTATTTATTTATATATCAATATATATATATGAGTTCTTATATTCTTGTACAGTCACTAGTACGCGTAGCGTTTTGGGCAAGTCCTTAATCCTATTTTCCCTGGAATACGACCCCCACGAAGAATCGTTTAACAACCAAGTACCTATTTTACTGTTGGGATAAACAGAGGCTACAGTTAAGGATTGCCGCCCAGTAAATCCTCCCCGGCCAGGATACGAACCCAGTACAAAGCGCTCGCGAAAGGCCAGGTGAGCATCTTAACCACTACATCACGGGAACTACATTTCGAAAAAAGTTTCGAAGACAGATGTTAAATGAACTATTATAGAACAAACTTTAACTTCAGCCTCGCTAACTTGAACACTACTAATTATTAACTGTTGCTTTTCCATGACTTGTTAACATTATTGCCTCGTAATTGTGTATTTATCATATATGTTGGCATCATTGGTTTCATAGTGCCTACGAACGTTGTCACTCTTGCTTATTCATCAAACATGTTGGATTCCGTTTCGTTACAGCGAAAAATACACGATTTTTCTGTTCAATTCGACATTCATCACATATTGTAATTTTCCTTGTTAACATGATTATTGACTCCAAGTAAATAACTGAAAACGACGTTTGATAATAAAATTCGTTGCTTGTTTTAAGCAAGTGGGGATGTCTGGTACCCGAGGACACTGCCCAGTCAGGCGCCAGACACAGTTTAAAGTTATCCTGTCAAATACGTATCAAAACTCTTCCGGCGGTCCACTAATAACAATCAACAACTAATGTCTACTGTACTGACATAAACAAAAAACAATCCTAAGCAGCCGGACGTAAGAGACCAAATAGATCAAACCAAACCTGCCTGTAGATGGGTAAGGAGCCGCATGTGGTCCACATTATAGTGCTTTCACAAGTACTATAATGCTGTCACAAGCAATATATTGGAATTACAACCACTGTAAGCTGTAACAATATTATAATGCTCCCATTACACTATAACGCTGTCAAAAACACTATTTATCTGTCATCAAACACATCAGTAGTGCACAAGCACTATAAAACCATCACTAGAGCATAAGCATAAATGTAATAACAGAGAGGCTAATGGCCCATACGAAGCAGCTCCTATTTACACAAAATCCAACTCATTAACCCATACCTTCGCTTGAAGTAATCCAGTAATCCAACGTGTATTATGTTACCCAGTATTCTCTTCAATAAATCCATGACCCTATTCCCGAACCATTATTTACCCAGCTCTTTTCTGAATCTGAAGTTATCCAATTTGTGGTCATTATCTCGTGTCCTATGTCAGCCCATCCTTAAGTTTGGAGCGTACTTATAGGATGTGGACTATCGTACTTATATTGACGTATTGCACAATTAAAAAGTAGATTTTGTTATTATTAAATTCAGACAACCCGCAGAAGGTTTTGTATTTATGTGGCTAAGAAACCCTCACTTTACCTCACCTAACCATTCTAGGGCCTAATGTAGTTCATATATGGGCTATACTAGGCCTAGGAATATTTAAATTAGTTTTTTAGCTTTATATTTTGTGGACTCTGTAAGGTAAATAGTACCATGTTCTACTATCTAATTGTCCACTGTGTCTATGTATGTACGATGGTACACATAGTCACAAAAAGTACTATCTAAATAGGAAGATGGGTTGTCAATTTCGTACTGATATACGAAAAGAAGAAATTATTATTCTCGTTGTAACGCCATTTTATCCATTTCTAAACATGAGTCATTTTTCACTTTTAATTCTTCGCGTTTCTAAAGAATGTTAATTAAACTTTGTGTATTGAAATCACAATAATGAAATCACAATAGACTGACCACGGAACTTTCTCTCATTTTTATTGCTAATGTTAACATTGTTTATCTGAATTTGAATTTGATTTGATGATTTACTATCAAATAAAATGTAGTAGATATTTTTTATGTTTAGTGTGAGTTTGTTGGTTGACATCCATGAGTTGACATTTTTTTTAATTAATTATTGACAATATTATTTTGTGTGTGGGTGTTGGTAATATTTTTATTATTCAATGTTTTAAAACACGTAAACAAACTATTCTTAAGATCTATGGGAAAAACTACACCTGATCCTGGAGATTTTTTGGACTGTAACTATTTGCTTTGTTTAAGAACTTCCTCTTCGCCTTGCCACCTGTGTAAATAAGTTCACCAACAGGCATAATGTCAAGTTGATACATAGTAAATACATAGACAATATATATATATTTATATATATATATATATATATATATATATATATATATATATATATATATATATATATAGACAATATATATATATACACGTTTACAATACAACACATATCTTTGTCATTAACAGTTACCTGACCTATCTTAGTTTTCATTGGCTGAGTGTTCTCCCTAATCTTTGATATATCTAAGTAAAAACTAATATTTATAAGACTTGTCTTCTCATGGCCTGCTGCAGCCACTTCATTATACCATTAAACTTTTCATTTCCTCTCAACTGTTTCTGTTAGTTTGACAAATTGTTGTGCTAGGTGCACTTCCTCATTGTTATTTCCTTTTCGTATAGTCCTCTTCTCTTGAAAAAGCTTTTAATCCCATAGTTATTTTGTTTCATTACTGTTGGACAATTAATCTGTATGGTATACCAAGTCACTGGGCGTCAGGTAGAAAATTGCTAAATGTGCTATAATGTTCATATATATTTTAATTCAGTGATAAGTCACCAGCGCCAATTGTGGGGAAAACTGAATTGAGGGATTTATTAATTTATTTACAATTTATTAATTTATACTAATTTTTATAGTAATTTATTTCTTACGTTAATTTATTTATTTCGAAGTGGACTGTATGATTTTATGCCCACACATCGTTTTCTTCACATTGTTTTTTTATTAATTACTAGCTGTACCCGGCCACGCGTTGCTGTGACGTTGCTTTGGCTCAACAACGCATGTACGTTGTTGAGCCACAGCAACCTTTCCCTGTCTCCCAGTCCTCCCCACCATTTCCCCTGCCCCGTCACCTCATCCTCCCAACCATTCCTCACTAACCGTCCCCTCTTCCTCCCCACCATCTCACACTCCCCCATCCCCTCATCCTGCCTACCATTCCCTCCTCTCCCGTCCCCTCGTTCTTTCCACCAACCCTCTCTTCTCTGTCCCCTTGTCCTCCCTACCATTCTCCATTCTCATTATCCCCACGTCCCCACCATCCCCAACTGCCCCATCCCCTAGTCCTCCCCACTATTTCACCCTACCCTGTCCCCTTGTCTTCCCCACCATCCCCCACTCCCATCCCCTTGTCCTCCCCAACGTTCCTCACTCCCTCATTCGATACATTTCCAAACGATCTGATGTTTCCATCAGAAAACTGGGAACATCAAATGATCTGATGTTCCCTTCACTGAAATATAAGACAAATGGATAAAAAAACGAAATGAAAAACAATTAACAAATAAAAAATAAACAATACTCACGAAATGAACGGTATGGTAAACAGCACAGCTCAATTCCATCGCAATGTCACACAAAATAATTAAATAAAAATGAAAATCAATCGAAATCTATAAAAATTCAATTTGTCAATGCAGTCAGAAACATTGAAATGGCATAGTAACAAATTTAGTATAGTGAGTGTGGCTCTTAGGTGCAACATATGGTGCTGTTTCTTAAAAAAATAATTATTTTACCTGTCACAGGTGTGGCATCTATACTTATGAAGTGAACGGTATGGTAAAAAACACAGCTCAATTTCAATACAGTGTCACACAAAATAATGAAATCAAACTGAAAATAAATCGAAATTTAGGAAAATTCAATTTATCATTGCAATCGGAAACATTGAAATGGAATCGAAACATATTTAGTATAGTATGAGTGGCTATTATGTGCAACATATGGCCCTGTTTAAAAAAAACATGTTTTTACCTGTCACAGGTGTGGCATCTAAATAGTTGGTATATAAAAACAAGCGTGTATTCGAATGTAACGTTGCGTCAAAATTTCAAAGCAATTGATGAAGAACTTTTGGAGATTAGCGGTAATGAACAAACGAAAATTTTTATTTTTATTTATATAGATATATATATATATTTAGTCTATCAATCAAAATTAATGATTAGTAGATATCCACTACAACATGAAGACTACATAGATTAGTAAATAAAATTAAAATACAGCTTCTCTGCATAGTTGTTACGGCCTGGTCAACCAGATATTAACACGGATTAACACGCCAAATGATACTCCTAGTGGTTGAGGCGTCATCACATGTCACTTATTTTACAAGGTAAGTGTTATTATTTCTTCTTCTTCCCTTTCTAGTTTCATCTCTCGAAGGGCACATATAATAATAATCGTAACCTATATATGACAGCTATATCAGGGAAAATTATTAGAATTTATTTCATAAGATTTAAGTAATATTTACCCTGTTTGGGTGGCTCGCCATGCGTTCTCACTAGAATATCCCTTAATGTAGGCGAAGATCATGCTGAAAACGGGACGTTCTTGGTCCCGTAACACTGTTTCTAGAGGGAAAATTGGTGAGAGAGCTCCATGCGAGACTCGGTTTTCATTAAATTTCATTGCTGCCGGCTCCCCTCCCACTCAAGCATCCCGTGTTAACACAAGATCTCGTTTTATCAAGAAGTGGAAAGAGAGCTCATATTTAATCCATTTTAGAACTGACAATTAAGTTCATTCAAGGGATATATTTTTATGGTGTTTACAGTCAAGAGACTGATGGTTTAAGAAGAATTCCCAATATTATTAGCTGTTGAATTTAACAGCTACATGGCAATGATTCACCATTTTCTCCAGAGGAAATTTCAACTCGAGCCTTGTTTTCTATGAATTATTAAAGCTACTTTAAGATTTATTTGTTAGTACAAAATAGCAGAAACAATATTGCATATTGCATTAAAGTTAGTAAATGGTGTCTTTGGGATATTTCTAAAGGATATACGTTTTCGGATATACCCAAGGATATCCATGGTTCTTCAAAATCTAATATACGGAAATCTAGCATGAAAAAGTGTTTTCCCTGCTTTGTTAAATCTGGTTTACTAGTGATCACTGTTCCCTAAGTCAGTACCTAGTTATTGATTTGCGTCTCCGTTTTGATCAGAACTATATCTAACATTATTTTCCTGGGCTGGCGCCTTAATACATTGTTTAAAATAAAAAATCATCGACTAATTCTGAAAAGAAATAAATAGTTTGCTTTGGCATTCTAGGCTTTATTATTCTAGTTTATTATTTTATAACTAATCTATAATTCTAAAAGTGTTATACCTAGAAACAAAGATATTTCTGCCTTCCATTCTGTCGCTGTTCTGTGGCCTAAAGATGTATAGATATCTGTAGACCACCGAATGTAACGTTATTATTTCTCTTCACTTGTACCCAAAGAGTTTGTGTGGTTCAGTTTTAATTCCCTGTCTGACACTAAATTTTATATTTTCCCCCTTGACCTATGTTGCTACTCCTTTTCCTCGTCTAATCTGTGTATCAGTGTAAAATATTTTTAACCTAATAGTTCTGTATACCGCTAATAGTTCACTGTTTTCTACAGTAATCCATGTTTCCGGTATGACAATTATATGTGTATTAGAGCACATATATCCATCAAATTCATATAATATTTGTCTAATAGTTCTACTCTTTTCGTACTATACATTTAGGGTGTTGTTACATGCATGCTCATGTTCTTTGTTTAGACAATCGTTTGAAAATTTCTTTCTCAATTTTTTCTTGGGAAACATTTAAATTTTCAACATTTTAATTTTCGTAGCTCGATTGTCTTGTTTAAAAATGTGTCGATGATCAGGATTGTGCTTTAATTAATGATATTGGTATGTCATTGTCAAGGTAACAGAGCCAATAACAAAGCCTTATAATATTACTACTCACGGGGCCTCGTAGCCTGGTGGATAGCGCGCAGGATTCGTAATTCTGTGGCGCGGGTTCGATTCCCGCACGAGGCAGAAGCAAATGGGCAAAGTTTCTTTCACCCTGAATGCCCCTGTTACCTAGCAGTAAATAGGTACCTGGGTGTTAGTCAGCTGTCACGGGCTGCTTCCTGGGGGTGGAGGCCTGGTCGAGGACCGGGCCGCGGGGACACTAAAGCCCCGAAATTATCTCAAGATATGGGTAAAGATCTTTTTGAATCTACAGTAACTTCCTTGCATCCTTATTGTCCTCCTCAGTAAAAAAAAAGCTCAGATCAATATTATCTATCAGTCTTAACCCTGAAAAATGGTCCTCTTTGCTTCATTAGCCAATTAGGCTACTACCCCTTCCTCTTCATCTGTGCAAGAGTATAATGCTATAATATGCACTCTAATGCTGTCAAATGTACAATGCTTCCACAAGCATGTTTATGATGACAAGCATTATTATAATGCCAACACTAGAGTTATATTGCATTCATAAGCAGTTTAATGCACTCTCACAAGAACACTAATGCTCTAACAAGTATTATAATGCTCTCACAAGAACTATAATGCTCTCACAAGTACATTCGACCTATCGCAAGAATTATAGCTCTTTTTCACAATTCTTCTAACACGGTATTCCGCATGATAACATTAACTTTAGCTCATATAGTTATAAGAAGCACAAACTAGCTCTCACAAATGCTGAAACACTGTCCCAGCTACTGTTAGGATGTTTCAAGCAAGAAAATATTAGAATATATTCTGCCTGACGACCTGGCAAAGATAAACTATGGGATTACCGAGCAATTTTGTCGGGATACTTGAACCGAAACATGTTTCTATAGCAGTCCCAATATTCTGACCAGCCCCATATAAAGCACACACATAACCCAGCTATGATAACACTCGTAGACAGAGCAGCTTCAATATCTTCTGATATTGCAGCAATACGATGGGATCGCTTGCCTCACAGTAGTGATGGCTCCCCATGTTGGTGATTTTTCTGTTATCAATCACCATATGGCATACCTCTCTGACCACAGTAAGAATGCAGGTTAAGATTTACATAAAATATATACACTGTACTGAGTAGATGGAATGTGCTAGGAAGTGACAAAGTAAAGGCAGACTCCATACACTGCTTCAGCAGTATATATGACTTATCACAAAAGGCTCGGAAACCTGTATATAAATAGTATTCAAAGTCCAGAAGGGACGAGGTCTCAGACCTAAATCTCAACCACCTCAAATATAACAGTGATTATACATATAGAAATATCTATACATATACATATATAAATGTGTAAATGTATTTATGCTTAAATACATATACATACTTGCATACATTTATGCATACATAAATACTAACACTCATACAAACATATTATGATGATGTCAATATCATCTGTTGAGCGTACCCGACCCCATTTTTTGTTTCCCAGTGAAAAGCTGTGATCCTACTGTCACGTGTGTGTAGTTTCTTTCTTACTGTTCATCATTTTCTCCTCAAAAGTGATGTGGGGGGCATATTGATCGACTGCAATCAGTTCACCAGTGCAGTCCTGAACTGAAGACGTGTTCCAGTGGGAAGAAGTGGCCGAGACGGTGTAGACTGTGATTTGTCTGTGATACTTAGTGAAGTATTGATGATTGGACCAATGTATCGCGAGATGGCCAAGTTACGAGATGGAAATACTGTCCGTCTGTACGGAAGCCTGTGTGGAAGCCTGCCAGCATGTCCATAGTTCTAGTGTTTTTAACATCCTTATTGAAAACCTCGTTACCATGACATTTGCTGAAGAGGTTAAATTGTTAAGCTATGCTGATGAAGTAACATTAGTCAATACAGGTCCTTCACTTCAAAATAAAGCACAAGGGGGTTTAGATAAAGTACCATCTGAATGCAGCATTTTTGGGGCTAAAAATATCTGTACAGAAGTCTAAGGCAATGAGACTAGGTGGCAACACTCCTGACAGACACTTTCGCATTCAAGACCTTCAGTGTGTTACGCAATATCAAAATCTCGGAATGTGGATAGATTCTAAAATGACATTCAACAAGCGAATTCAATATCTGAAGGAGAAAGCAAAATCACGACTGAATATAATGGGAGTAATCACTGGGCCCTGTCTAGGAGCGGGACACAAAGTGTTAAGAATGTGCCAAATACACTCCTTTCGTTCCCTATTTGATTATGCATCGTCTTATTTACTCACTCTCTCTTCTCCTGGTCAGTGGGCAAATGTTGAGATTATTCAAAATGATGCAAAGCTAATCATAACAGGAGCTCACAGGTGGGCTAAAAATACTGAACCTAAGACAGTGTTTTGCAGGAGACCCCTGGCACAGTGTTGCTGGAGACCCCTGCCAGCGTGTTGCTGGAGACCCCGGCCAGCGTGTTGCTGGAGACCCCTGCCAGCGTGTTGCTGGAGACCCCGGCCAGCGTGTTGCTGGAGACCTCTGCCAGTGTGTTGCTGGAGACCCCTGCCAGTGTGTTGCTGGAGACCCCCTGCCAGTGTGTTGCTGGAGACCCCTGGCACAGTGTTGCTGGAGACCCCTGGCAGAGTGTTGCAGGAAACCCTTGCCAGTGTGTTGCTGGAGACCTCTGTCAGTGTGTTGCTGGAGACCCCTGCCAGTGTGTTGCTGGAGACCCCCTGCCAGTGTGTTGCTGGAGACCCCTGCCAGTGTGTTGCTGGAGACCCCTGGCACAGTGTTGCTGGAGACCCCTGGCAGAGTGTTGCAGGAAACCCTTGCCAGTGTGTTGCTGGAGACCTCTGCCAGTGTGTTGCTGGAGACCCCTGCCAGTGTGTTGCTGGAGACCTCTGCCAGCGTGTTGCTGGAGACCCCTGCCAGTGTGTTGCTGGAGACCCCTGCCAGTGTGTTGCTGGAGACCCCTGCCAGTATGTTGCTGGAGACCCCTGCCAGTGTGATGCTGGAGACCCCTGCCAGTGTGTTGCTGGAGACCCCTGCTAGTGTGATGCTGGAGACCTCTGCCGTGTTGCTGGAGACCCCTGCCAGTATGTTGCTGGAGACCCCTGCCAGTATGTTGCTGGAGACCCCTGCCAGCGTGTTGCTGGAGACCCCGGCCAGCGTGTTGCTGGAGACCCCTGCCAGCGTGTTGCTGGAGACCTCTACCAGCGTGTTGCTGGAAACTGAGAAAGGTGAACTCGTCGGCGTGAGACCATAGAAGACAGACTCAGGAAGTGAATCTTGCGTGGTGTACATATGACTCGAGGTGAGGTTGAGTAAGACGTGGCATTGAAGCCCCGTACAAAGTTTTATATGAAACGAACCCGATTACTGGCTAAGTGAAGCCGTAACACAGGTATAC
Organism: Procambarus clarkii; assembly: GCF_040958095.1. NCBI lineage: Eukaryota > Metazoa > Arthropoda > Malacostraca > Decapoda > Cambaridae > Procambarus > Procambarus clarkii. Next base: position 19,001,144 of record NC_091224.1, read on the forward strand.
AGTTCAGCTATTTAGATTTCAAGGGATTTTAGATTTTAGATTTGGAGAACCCCTAAAGATTTCGTTGTTAAGGTTCACCTGCGGTACGTGTCAATATTGGTGAATGGAACATAATATATGGGTGACAAGCAGCACAGCCTAACAAATGATGGGGTTACTGCCCCAAACAATTCTGATAAAATGTTGACGGAGCTAAAATATGCAGCTCTTTATTTGCCTCAGGAACCTCCCTACACCGACTGAGATCGGAGGAGTATTTAATTTTTTTACAGTTTGTTTAATAATGTATTTACAATGTTTTTTCACTACTTTCAAACAATGCAACATGCAGTACATTAGTCTAATGCTCTTAATTGAACAAAAGTGTACCTGTAAACTTTTATCTAACTTATTAAAAAAATAACACTCTCGTGCATTTATCCAAATGGTAAAAATGGATGAAAGACTTGAGTGAATGTTAGCATAAAGCCCACTATGAAGTATTCCAGATCACTCGATGAGTTTATCCCCCACCGCTTATTTGCACCAGCCGGGTACTTAAATTATTCATCGGTGAGGCAGCAATGTACTCCGCCCTCTCAATCAATGCCAGACCCTCACCGCACCCAACTCAACTCCTCGATATTTCTCTCTCTCTCACTCTCACTCTCTCTCTCTCTGTCTTTCTCTCTCTCTCTGTCTGTCTGTCTCTCACTCTCTCTCTCTCTCTCTCTCTCTCTCTCTCTCTCTCTCTCTCTCTCTCTCTCTCTCTCTCTCTCTCTCTCTCTCTCTCTCTCTCTCTCTCTCTCTCTCTCAAAGGAAGAAAGAAAACTTTAACTGCTATTCAGATGGCTCAGACACTAAAATATTGCCTAGGAATTGACAACGACATTTTCTATTCGAAATTGGGGGGACGGGGCGTCGACCTTTACCACTGGAGAGGGTGGCGTCGACCTTTTCCACTGTAGAGGGGGGGCGTCAACCTTTTCCACTGGAGAGGGTGGCGTCAACCTTTTCCACTGGAGAGGGTGGCGTCAACCTTTTCCACTGGAGAGGGTGGCGTCGACCTTTACCACTGGAGAGGGTGGCGTCGACTTTTTCCACTGGAGAGGGTGGCGTCGACCTTTTCCACTGGAGAGGGTGGCGTTGACCTTTACCACTGGAGAGGGTGGCGTCGACCTTTACCACTGGAGAGGGTGGCGTCAACCTTTACCACTGGAGAGGGTGGCGTCGACCTTTACCACTGTAGAGGGTGGCGTCGACCTTTTCCACTGGAGAGGGTGGCGTTGACCTTTACCACTGGAGAGGGTGGCGTCGACCTTTACCACTGGAGAGGGTGGCGTCAACCTTTACCACTGGAGAGGGTGGCGTCGACCTTTACCACTGGAGAGGGTGGCGTCGACCTTTGCCACTGGAGAGGGTGGCGTCGACCTTTTCCACTGGAGAGGGTGGCGTCGACCTTTTCCACTGGAAAGGGTGGCGTTGACCTTTACCACTGGAGAGGGTGGCGTCGACCTTTACCACTGGAGAGGGTGGCGTCGACCTTTTCCACTGGAGAGGGTGGCGCCGACCTTTACCACTGGAGAGGGTGGCGCCGACCTTTACCACTGGAGAGGGTGGCGTCGACCTTTACCACTGGAGAGGGTGGCGTCGACCTTTTCCACTGGAGAGGGTGGCGTCGACCTTTTCCACTGGAGAGGGTGGCGTCGACCTTTTCCACTGGAGAGGGTGGCGCCGACCTTTACCACTGGAGAGGGTGGCGTCGACCTTTTCCACTGGAGAGGGTGGCGTCGACCTTTTCCACTGGAGAGGGTGGCGTCGACCTTTTCCACTGGAGAGGGTGGCGTCGACCTTTTCCACTGGAGAGGGTGGCGTCGACCTTTTCCACTGGAGAGGGTGGCGCCGACCTTTACCACTGGAGAGGGTGGCGTCGACCTTTTCCACTGGAGAGGGTGGCGTCGACCTTTTCCACTGGAGAGGGTGGCGTCGACCTTTTCCACTGGAGAGGGTGGCGTCGACCTTGTCGTGGAGGTTTATGACTATAGTCCGTCCCCGGAAACATTCATTCATAAGTACAATTTGAGATTAATGTTTCCGATATTCTTGAAACTAATGCTGTCGTTAAATACCTTTTACCACAGATCAACTTCTCTTTTGTTTCAGGAATATTTACCTGAATATTTACGTTAATATGTCTCGACTGAAGCTATTGCTTTCAATGTTTTCATGACTAGCAGTAGTATATTTTAAATTTCGTTAGTGTCACTTTTATTATTCTCTCCCATTTTTTTATACCCTATTCATAGCAACTACTGCCTTGTGCCTCTGAATAGTGTAAAGCTTGTTTTGTTAGTCTCCGCGAGAACGTGACCAGAGGGTAAGTTTGGACGTTGTTTGGACGTTGCTACCTGGTGAGAAATGTTGCGTCAGGCAACTTAGGGGAGACGTAGGTGCTCATAGAGGTAAAAGAAAAGTAATTTGTTTGTTTTTGACTCATTATTTGCGTTTACACTGTTACCATATTTGCCTCTACCATATTACCTGGTGTGGTGCGTCATGTAAGCCAGAGTAAGGCGGCCTGTAGATGTGTAGAGTTCTTTCAGCTGTTATTGAATGGAAATATATTATTTTTGCAAACGAACATGTTTCAGAAAATATTTTTAGCATTTTTGCTTTTTGTCTATGTAAGTGTCCAATACATAATGTCTACATGGTGTGGGAAAACAATCCTTGATTATCATGGGAGGCAGCAGACAGTAACTTTGATTTCTCTAACATTTCACTACAGGTAGCTACATCTCCACAAGGTTCAAACTGACCCACAGATCACGTTACTGTAACGAAGTACAATAACTTTGCTTTGAAAGTGGTGGCGGACCAACCAGAGGCGTCGAGCAGCGTCGAACAGCCAATAATAACGGTGACAGAACAAGCCCCCGAGGCCTGCAAATGATCCTTCAGTGCTGGCAAGCACAGGCACCAGAAGCGAGAGGTGGAGCGTGATCTTGGAGGTCACTACCCACGACCCTTTGTGATACAAGAAAGAAGGGGATGTGGGTCCCCCTACCATAGTGGTCAAAGGTGTCTGGCTCGGCTAGATGTCAAATCTACAGAGACTGACTTACAGGGAGAAGAGAGCAACAAGCCCAGCTGTAGCTTTAGCGTTAAGAGTGACACAGGTATCCTACAGTGTCTCTAGACAGCTGTCAGGATACTTTAGTGTTGCCAGAGAGTGACTCATGTGGAAGTGAAGTGCAATGATAAAAGAATTTAAGGAAGGTTTTGAGGTGAAATCTCGTCACAGAGTTAGAATTAGTGAAGAAATCTAAAGACGTGAATTAATGCCTGCTAGGCCTCTATCATCACTGTCGGAAATAAACGTCCAGTTTGTTGTCAAAATAGATAGATAGAAAGAGAGAGAGCTTGCGTGCTGGGCACCACGAGGTACCCCTTATAGTATAATATAAATGGGAGTTGGATATAATTAGGATAAATATACGTTTTACCGGAGCTTTGAGAGTGAATTTATGAAGGGTTGTGGATATTTTTGGGTAATGCCTTGCAAGTAAAACTTTAAAATGTGGATTATTACGTCATATATCTAAATCTATGAGAGAAAAATATCTGTTCATTTTGTATGTCAATAAAGGTAAGACACTTGAGGCTAGTCTCACTAAACTTAGCATGGTGATTGATGAAGGGTAGGTGACGAACATGGGTAGACTGAGGTCGGCACCACAGATATATTAAAACTATGGCCGAGTCCATAGTTTATAAAGTTAAACCATAGATAGAACGTATGGACGTTCGTTTAGCACGGTGAAGTCCTAAATGGTACTGAACGAACGTTTAGAACGGTAAGTCCAGAGATAAACGTTTGGTGCCCACTTGACCAAAGTACCGGGTCGATTCGGGCTCCCAACAAGCACGGGGTCGACCTGGGCTCCCAACAAGCACCGGGTCGACCTGGACACCCAACAAGCACCGGGTCGATCTGGGCTCCCAACATGCACCGGGTCGACCTGGGCTCCCAACAAGCACCGGGTCGACCTGGACACCCAACATGCACCGGGTCGACCTGGACACCCAACATGCACCGGGTCGACCTGGGCTCCCAACAAGCACCGGGTCGACCTGGGCTCCCAACAAGCACGGGGTCGACCTGGGCTCCCAACAAGCACCGGGTCGACCTGGACACCCAACAAGCACCGGGTCGACCTGGGCTCCCAACAAGCACCGGGTCGACCTGGGCTCCCAACAAGCACCGGGTCGACCTGGGCTCCCAACAAGCACCGGGTCGACCTGGACACCCAACAAGCACCGGGTCGACCTGGGCTCCCAACAAGCACCGGGTCGATCTGGGCTCCCAACAAGCACCGGGTCGACCTGGGCTCCCAACAAGCACCGGGTCGACCTGGACACCCAACAAGCACCGGGTCGATCTGGGCTCCCAACAAGCACCGGGTCGACCTGGGCTCCCAACAAGCACCGGATCGACCTGGGCTCCCAACAAGCACCGGGTCGACCTGGGCTCCCAACAAGCACCGGGTCGACCTGGACACCCAACAAGCACCGGGTCGACCTGGGCTCCCAACAAGCACCGGGTCGACCTGGACACCCAACAAGCACCGGGTTGACCTGGACACCCAACAAGCACCGGGTCGACCTGGACACCCAACAAGCACCGGGTCGACCTAGGCTCCCAACAAGCACCGGGTCAACCTAGGCTCCCAACAAGCACGGGGTCGACCTGGGCACCCAACAAGCACCGGGTCGACCTGGACACCCAACAAGCACCGGGTCGACCTGGGCTCCCAACAAGCACCGGGTTGACCTGGGCTCCCAACAAGCACCGGGTTGACCTGGACACCCAACAAGCACCGGGTCGACCTGGACACCCAACAAGCACCGGGTCGACCTAGGCTCCCAACAAGCACCGGGTCAACCTAGGCTCCCAACAAGCACGGGGTCGACCTGGGCACCCAACAAGCACCGGGTCGACCTGGGCTCCCAACAAGCACGGAGTCGACCTGGGCACCCAACAAGCACCGGGTCGACCTAGGCTCCCAACAAGCACGGAGTCGACCTGGGCACCCAACAAGCACGGGGTCGATCTGGGCTCCCAACAAGCACGGGGTCGATCTGGGCTCCCAACAAGCACGGGGTCGACCTGGGCACCCAACAAGCACCGGGTCGACCTGGGCTCCCAACAAGCACGGGGTCGATCTGGGCTCCCAACAAGCACGGGGTCGACCTGGGCTCCCAACAAGCACCGGGTCGACCTGGGCTCCCAACAAGCACCGGGTCGACCTGGGCTCCCAACAAGCACGGAGTCGATCTGGGCTCCCAACAAGCACGGGGTCGACCTGGGCTCCCAACAAGCACGGGGTCGACCTGGGCTCCCAACAAGCACGGAGTCGATCTGGGCTCCCAACAAGCACCGGGTCGACCTGGGCTCCCAACAAGCACCGGGTCGACCTGGGCTCCCAACAAGCACGGAGTCGATCTGGGCTCCCAACAAGCACGGGGTCGACCTGATCTCGCTACATTTAAATGCTGCAATCATCTAGGGTCTGCCTCTGCACTGCTGGGTACTCCATTTGTTTTTAATTAATATGATGTTATTTGATATTTACAGAAATTATTTTTGGAATACATTTGATTTTCAGTTTAGAATGACGAATTTTGAATTAAAATTCTGTATGAAACATTGTTCACATAAATTTTTACATAGATTAAAAAAAAAGGCAATTTTACTCGAAGAATATTTGTGCATGTTGACAGGTTAATGAGAAAATAATTAAAATATTTTGCAACACAGGATCATAGACACAGGCCTAGTCAAGAGTGTACACCCATAGTTGCAAGCTAATAGTAGTAGGCATCCATCAGTCTCAGGAGACTATGGAGTTGCGCTCTGGTGATCCGTCTGGAGTGGCTTCTCCAGGGCGCAAAGCCAGGGTAGGTTGATACGAGGCAGAAGCTGTCACCCATGCAGCAGGTACCCCCCCCCCCCCCCCTTCCTTCTCCACGGCGCCGAAAGTCTCCAATGGAAAGGCAAACACCAATACGAATGGTTCCAACGACGGTGCAGGAACTGTCAGAACGAGATTGAAGGTAACATCGAACTGCCCGAGGGGGCCCAGCTCCGAACTTTACCTCGAAGCTGGTAAAAGAAGATACAGGGACTCCAAACCCGGAGACCGCCGTGGTCGGGTCGCCTAAGCTAATAATAGCTATGCATTCATAAAATAACTTTCCTGCTTCATTACCAGCACCCTTACATACAGATTCGAGAACCGCCATTGAAACCTTGCAACAAGAACACATGTGATAACATACGTCTGATCACAAATGTCGTATCATTAATGCAAACACAGAAACGACAAGGCCGACGGGTACTTATCAACTGGGTGCCAAGTCATGTGGGAATAATAGGAAATGACATTGCAGACGAAGCTGCAAAACTTGCAACTAAGAGAAGAAATGTAGACATTTACATACCACAGAGTCTATCACAGATTAAGAAAGTAATTAGAAACAGAGCAATGCAAAAGATGTACAGTGACCACAACACAGCAGTTGCAACATCAGGATCTGCGGGTTGGTACAAGAATTCAACCAACTACGAACCACTTAGTTTGATGAAAGGGAGCAGTAGAGCAACAGAAGTGCATTTACATCGCATCAGGCTTGGATACCCATGTGCATGGGAAATAGGCTTACAGGTTCCGGAAGATGAGAGGAAATGTCAGCACTGTGGAGAAATGCCCGACAGACCACTGGAACATTATCTAACACAGTGCACAGTTACAAACCCATTAAGATTTCAACTTAGATTCAACAGAGCAGAAGAAGTTGTTAAACACATATGGCAAAATCTTACTGAAGCGACCATACGAGTCATAAATACTCATACTCCGCCCAAGTAAAACAGAAACAAGCAACACTTAGTGGGCCAGCCAGAGGCTTAGGGCCCGCGCGGGAATATCCCTGCAAACAAAAAAAAAAACAGCACCCCAAAAAACCACACAGTCAGCGGTCTTAATTGTCTCACTCTCTTCCTGTCTAGGCATCACTGAACAACAGGAAGGGATAAATGATAATTTTACTTCACAGTTCATATAAAAATTTACTCATGCTATGCTAGCAATAATATTAATGGTTTATAATACAAAAATAAATTAGTCCTATAAATAATGTTCACATAGATAAGAAGATTATATTCACACACCTCGATCGCTAGGCATGAACTCACCCGAAAATTTACATAGCACTTTAACCATTCATGAATATATTGCAGCTTCATATGTTTATATCACTTTCAAATCGATAACACAAATAAAATTTAAAATCATACTAATATTTACCAGTCATGTAATATTGAATATATAATATATAAATATCGAGCAAGCACTGGAATATTAACTATTTTAAACTGTTGTAATTATGCAAATCATGCTTATTCATTTTCTAATTTGACTAAAGACAGAACATAGAAATAATCAATAGGGACTGTTCCAGAGGTACAGTCTATATCTTTAAAAGAGAATCAGTGTTTGTCTGTGTGTCCATTTGTCTTTCCGAGGTTGAGGTCAGACATGTGGAGGTGGCCTCGTTAAACTTTGCAGGAATAGTGGTGACTTTGTCAGATGTATCGTAAGGAGGGAAGGGGGTCGGGGTCGGCCCAGTGCCTTCCTTGAAGGAGGTCCTGTTCCCAATGCCCCTCCTTCACGATGTCTGCGTATGTGAAATGTTCTGCTCTGAGTCCATAGATGGAGGGAAGAAATGGTGTAAAGACACGAGTGAGCAGGGAGGGAGACAATGGGGGGGAAGAGCATGTATGGGCAGGGAGAGAGGAGGTGGGGCAAGGGTGATCGTTGGAAGGGAGGGTAGATGAAGGGTGTGTGTGTGTGTGCCGAAATGAGGCCGGGAGTATATATGGGAAAGCATGGGCAGAGCGCAGGGGGCGGGAGGGAGGTATGGGGAGTGAGAGTAAGCAAACAAGGTGAGAGAGAGAGAGAGAGAGAGACTCTTAATAGAATTCTACGACCAGGTGGCACAGATTTACAAGAAAGAGAGGGCTGGGCGGACTGCATTTTCATGGATTGTCGGAAAGCCTTTGACACAGTACCGCATAAGAGGCTGGTACATAAGCTGGAGAGACAGGCAGGTGTAGCTGGTAAGGTACTCCAGTGGATAAGGGAGTATCTAAGCAATAGGAAGCAGAGAGTTACGGTGAGGGGTGAGACCTCCGATTGGCGTGAAGTCACCAGTGGAGTCCCACAGGGCTCTTTACTCGGTCCTATCTTGTTTCTGATATATGTAAATGATCTCCCGGAGGGTATCGATTCATTTCTCTCAATGTTTGCGGACGATGCTAAAATTATGAGAAGGATTAAAACAGAAGAGGACTGTTTGAGGCTTCAAGAAGACCTAGACAAGCTGAAGGAATGGTCGAACAAATGGTTGTTAGAGTTTAACCCAACCAAATGTAATGTAATGAAGATAGGTGTAGGGAGCAGGAGGCCAGATACAAGGTATCATCTGGGAAAGGAAATTCTTCAGGAGTCAGAGAAGGAAAAAAGACTTGGGGGTGGATATCACGCCAGACCTGTCTCCTGCAGCACATATCAAGCGGATAACATCAGCGGCATATGCCAGGCTGGCCAACATACGAACGGTATTCAGAAACTTGTGTAAAGAATCATTCAAAACTTTGTATACCACATATGTCAGGCCAATCCTGGAGTATGCAGCCCCAGCATGGAGTCCATATCTAGTCAAGGATAGGACTAAACTGGAAAAGCTTCAAAGGTTTGCCACCAGACTAGTACCCGAGCTTAGAGGTATGAGCTACGAGGAGAGACTACGGGAATTAAACCTCACTTCGCTGGAAGACAGAAGAGTTAGGGGGGACATGATCACCACATTCAAGATTCTGAAGGGAATTGATAGGGTAGATAAAGACAGTCTATTTAACACAAGGGGAACACGCACAAGGGGACACAGGTGGAAACGGAGTGCCCAGATGAGCCACAGAGATATCAGAAAGAACTTTTTTAGTGTCAGAGTGGTTGACAAATGGAATGCATTAGGAGGTGATATGGTGGAGGCTGACTCCATACACAGTTTCAAGTGTAGATATGATAGAGCCCAATAGGCTCATGAATCTGTACACCTGTTGATTGACGGTTCAGAGGCGGGATCAAAGAGCCATAGCTCAACCCCCGAAAACACAACTAGGTGAGTACAACTAGGTGAGTATACACACACACACACACACACACACACACACACACACACACACACACACACACACACACACACACACACACACACACACAGAAAGGTGTGTGTGTGTGAAACACACACACGATCTTCAAGAAAGGTGATAGGGAGGAGGCACTTAACTATAGACCTGTATCACTGACAAGCATCCCCTGTAAAATACTGGAATGAATAATTAGGCTACGACTGGTTGCACACCTGGAGAACATTAGGTTTGTGAACAAACATCAACATGGGTTCTGGACAGGGAAATCGTGCCTAACAAACCTTCTGGAATTCTATGATAAATTAACGAGGATAAGACAGGACAGAGATGGTTGGGCAGACTGCATATTTCTGGACTGCCAATAAGCCTTTGATACAGTACCGCACATGAGACTGCTGTTCAAGCTCGAGAGGCAGGCGGGGGTGGGGGGGAAAGGTCCTAGCATGGATAAGGAACTACCTAACAGGAAGGAGCCAAAGAGTTCCGGTAAGGGGAGAGAAGTCGGACTGGCGAACAGTAACAAGTGGAGTACCACAAGGATCGGTGCTGGGACCAATTCTATTTCTTGTATATGTTAACGACATGTTTACAGGCGTAGAGTCCTACATGTCGATGTTTGTGGATGACGCAAAGTTGATGAGAAGAGTTGTGACAGACGAGGATTGCAGGATCCTACAAGAGGACCTGAACAGGTTGCAGAGATGGTCAGAGTATTGGCTACTGGTATTCAACACGAGCAAATGTAAAGTTATGGAAATGGGACTAGGAGATAGGAGACCAAAGGGACAGTACACAATGAAGGGGAACAGCCTACCTGTGAAGACGCGTGAAAGAGACCTGGGGGTGGACGTAACACCTAATCTATCTCCTGAGGCACATATAAATAGGATAACGACAGCAGCGTACTCTACACTGGCAAAAGTTAGAACATCATTCAGGAACCTAAGTAAGGAGGCATTTAGGGCGCTTTACACTGCCTACGTGAGGCCAGTCTTAGAGTATGCCGCCTCATCATGGAGTCCCCATCTGAAGAAGCATATAATGAAACTGGAAAAGGTTCAGAGGTTTGCAACGAGACTCGTCCCAGAGCTACGAGGGATGGGGTATGAGGAGCGCCTGAGGGAACTGTGCCTGGTCCTCGACCAGGCCTCCACCCCCCCCCCCCCCAGGAAGCAGCCCGTGACAGCTGACTAACTCCCAGGTACCTATTTACTGCTACATAACAGGTGCATCAGGGTGAAACAAACTCTGCCCATTGTTTCTCGCCGGCGCCCGGGATCACAGGATCACGCGTCCAGTGTTAGGTCCGCTCAGCCACTGGCTCCTGGAAATGTGCTTCGAAATAAACTCATTTTACAACGAAATAATATGGAATTACGAGGCAGATGGCGCCACCTGCCTCCACAACACCTGGGCTCCCAACTCGGTAATGATAAAATAAATTATGTTATTGTCAAGATCGTGAATAATTCTAAGCGTTTTATTTACCGTTATATTTGTAAATATTATTATACCGAGATATATTATACCGAGATATATTATACCGAGATATATTATACCGAGATATATTATACCGAGATATAAACGTTATTGTGACCAATAATAACCAATTTGCTCACACACACGACCAATTGTGTGAGCAAAGATAAACTTTGTGCACTGATAATGCTTGTTTGTTTTGTTATTACCATTTACTTACTGCTTCTACGACGATAACAGAAAAGTGTTATCAATCTTCTTCCTCCAAACCCCACGCTATAGCGACCCTCAGTCACTTGATTCTGATATTTCTCTTGTTTACTAGTCTTTCCCTCACCCTAGTTATCATTTAAATTTTATTAATAGTGCCTATTCTCAAGATAAAAATTTGTCTTAATCCTAAAGTTACTTCCAACACTACACACAGTTTTGGAAGCAGATTTAAGGTTGGAATGTTGTGCATGCACTTCATAGCTGAACTTAAAAATCCGACTAATACCCTTCGCCTTCGTGATATAAAACTTGACTTCCAACAAAGCAAAACATTTTGCAGTAATCTGGTTCACACTGCTCCTCCTGCTTCCAAAGCTGCTGGTGTTTACTATATTTCATGTTTCTCTGGTCTTCTCCAATACTTTGGAGACACTGGTCGTACACTCAATGATAGACTTAAGGAACACAAAAGAAGTGTCAAGTCTGCAGACACAACCAATGTTCTCTTTTGTCATGTTAGGGACTCTCTAAAGATCCTATAAATTGGTCTCCTAAAAATAATCATTCTTCTCTCTACTCTTCACAGAGGCCGTCTTCTCGAGTCGGCTCTCAGACGCTGCATCCCTGACATGACTCCAGGTCTCAAGTCCGATGCTGTTGACTCTTCCCCCTTCACAGTACACATATCCATCCTTCCCCTTTACAGTACACACACATCAGTGCTCCAACGTCCTCACAAACGTTATCTTACTCAGCTCTAGCTCCTCTCCGCTCTCCTTCCGTTCTCTATCTTATGTTGATATCTTCATCTCAATATTTCAACTCTTACTCTTCATCATTAGGCCATCGGCAGCTTTCTTTATTCCTATACTTCAACCTTATTCTTTACTTCTACTTTATCCCTATACTTCAACCATATTCTTATATTTCAATTTGAGGCTTATATTTTAACCACAACAGGTTACATTGCCACACATGACAATAGGTGGACCAAGAATAGTAGTAGCAGTAATATATAACCCTCCACCAACTGACAGAAGACCCAGTCAAGAGTATGACAACAACAGCATGGCATTTAACACTATAATTGAGAGGGCAGCCTCTGCTGCCTGTAGAAATAGATCCCATCTGCTCATCATGGGGGACTTCAATTACAGAAGGATTGACTGGGAGAACAAGGAACCGCATGGAGGCGAGGATACGCGGAGAGCTAAACTATTGGAGGTGGTGACTAGAAACTTTTTAACCCAGCATGTCAGAGAACCCGCAAGAATGAAAGGAAACGATGAACCAGGGAGACTCGACCTAGAATTCACTCTGAACGACTCCGACTTAAGAGAAATCGGTTTTGAGGTCCCAGAAGGAATGAGCGACCACAGTGTACTGGTGCTTGAGTACCAGATTGAAGAAGGGTTATTGAACTCGAGGAGGGGAACTGAAAACAAAAGGCTATCATTCCGAAAGGGAAACTATGAGGAGATAAGAAAATTCCTAACAGATATAACATGGGAAACAGAGCTCAGGGGAAAGACGGCTCCAAGACATGATGAACTACATCACACAGAAGTGCAAGGAAGCAGCAAACAAGTTTGTCGCAGTCCAAAAGGAAAACAATGAAATGAAGATGACCCATGGTTTAATCAGAGATGTAGGCTAGCTAAGCAGCAAAGTAAAATGGCGTGGAGAAACTATAGGAATAACAGGACACTGGAGAGCAGAGAAAGATACCAGAATGCCAGGAATGAATATGTCAGGATGAGAAGAGAGGCAGAAAGACAATACGAAAACGACATCGCAAGCAAGGCAAAGACTCAGCCTAAATTGCTGCATAGCCACATTAGGAGAAAAACAACAGTAAAGGAACAGGTAATGAAATTAAGGACAGGGGCAGAAGGATTCACTACAAACTCACTAGGAAGGATTCACTAGGAAGTGTGTGAGGAACTGAATAAGAAATTCCAGGAGGTCTTCACCTTAGAGCAACGAGAAATTCCAGAGATAAGAGAGGGAATAGTTAATCAGGAACTACTAGAAGAGTTTGAGATTACCAGTGGGGAAGTACTAGTTTACTAGTTTACTAGTGTTTACTTGTGGAAGTGTTTGCTAGAGTTGGATGTGACAAAGGCTGTAGGCCTAGATGGAATCTCCTCTTAGATACTAAAGGAAAGAGCAGAAGAACTGTGCCTGTTACTCTCCATAGTGTATAACAAACCCCTGGCAACAGGGGAACTGCCAGAAATTTGAAAAGCAGTTAATGTAGTCCCGATATACAAGAAAGAGGATAGACAGGAGGCACTGAACTACAGGCCAGTGTCCCTAACCTGCATACCATACAAGCTGATGGAGAAGATTTTGCGAAGAAAGCTAGTGGAACATCTGGAGCGGAAGAACTTTGCAACACAGCATCAACATGGGTTCAGGGATGGCAAGTCCTGCCTCACAGGGTTACTTGAATTTTACGACTAGGCAACAAAAATCATTCACGAAAAGAGGAGTGGGCAGACTGCATTTTTTGGATTGCTAGTAAGCCTTTGATTCAGTACCACACAAGAGGCTGATGAAAAAGCTGGAGATGCAGGCTGGAGTGAAAGGGAAGGTACTCCATTGGATAAATGAGCACCTAAGCAACAGAAGACAACGAGTCAGTGTGAGGGGTGAGGTCTCAGATTGGCGAGACGTTACAAGTGGAGTCCTGCAGGGGTCAGTCCTTGGAACTATACTGTTTCTGATATATGTAAATGATCTCCCAGAGGGTATAGACTCGCTTCTCTCAATATTTACTTATGATACAAAAATTATGAGGAGGATTGAAACAGAGGATGATAGTAAGAGGCTACAAGATGGCCTAGACAGACTGAATGAATGGTTCAATAAATGGCTGCTAAAGTTCAACCCGAGTAAATGCAAAGTAATGAAACTAGGCGGTGTAAACAGGAGGCTAGAAATAAGTAACAGAATAGGAGATGAAGTACTTAATGAAACGGACAGAGAGAAAGATCTAGGAGTTGATATCACACCAAACCTGACTCCTGAAGCCCACATATAAAGAATTACGTCTGCGGCATATGTGAGGCTGGCTAACATCAGAACAGCGTTCAGGAACCTGTGTAAGGAATCATTCAGAATCTTGTATTCCACATATGTAAGACCAATCCTGGAGTATGCGGCCCCAGCAAGGAGCCCGTATCTTTTCAAGCACAAGACGAAACTGGAAAAAGTTCAGAGGTATGCCACTAGACTAGTCCTAGAACTAAGAGGCATGAGTTACGAGGAAAGGCTGCGGGAAATGTACCTTACGACACTGAAAGACAGAAGAGTAAGGGGAGACATGATCACTACCTACAAAATCCTCAAGGGAATCGACAGGGTAGACAAGGATAAACTATTCAACACGTGGTACGCGAACAAGGGGACACAGGTGGAAACTGAGTACCCACATGAGCCACAGGAACGTTAGAAAGAACTTTTTCAGTGTCAGAGTAGTTAACAGGCGGAATGCATTAGGCAGTGATGTGGTGGAGGCTGACTCCATACACAGTTTCAAATGTAGATATGATAGAGCCCAGTAGGCTCAGGAATCTGTACACCAATTGATTGACAGTTGAGAGGCGGGACCAAAGAGCCAGAGCTCAACCCCTGCAAGCACAAATAAGTGAGTACACACACACACACACATACACACACACACACACACACACATACACACACACACACACACACACACACACACACACACAACCACACACACAACCACACACACAACCACACACACAACCACACACACAACCACACACACAAACACACACACACACACACACACACACACACACACACACACACACACACACACACACACACACACACACACACAAATTGAACACAGAACAATGATAAAAATTGGTAATACTGCAACGAGGAGGCAATGAAGTCAATTGAAAAAAAACATCGAGTCTCGGGCCGTCAAGAAGTTTTTCGTATAGCGTGACTTATAAATAAACAGAATGAGTTAAATAAGATTTGTTGCAAAAGCATCTATACACATTTTCAAGACAGAAAAAATCAAGTTCCGTTGAGGAAGAACGTCACTGTTTTAACTAATTGATAGGTGCAAAAGGAGGAGATTGGGAGCTAAAGTTCGACCCCCTGTCATATAGAAACTATATATATATATATATATATATATATATATATATATATATATATATATATATATATATATATATATAGGTGAGTGCGCAAGTATGGCGCCTCTTTGTTAGTGCCCTCGGTGCCAGCCACTCTTCAAGCCCTGAAGGGCAGAGTGCCAGAACCCATTTTATAACCCGACAATTTCCGACACACAGTTGGGAGGCTGCTTGTAAGCGATGGTCTTTTTTTTTTTTAACTAAGAGTTAAAAGAACTACCACAGCAGGAGCTGAGCCGCCGGGGCGCTCCAGTGACGGTCAACTCAGCCAAACTGTCCAGGGATGAAGGAATGGAAAACCTATTTTATTATATATTTTTTTTAAATCCGTGTTGCACAGTGGGGTTGGGTACTGTGTTTGCCTGAACCCCTCAGGCAAAGCTCCTGTTCCTGTTGAGCACAGGAACAATGCTTAATTTGCCGGTTCCTGGGGGTCTGTGTGCTTAACTGGCTGAATTTTCATGGTCGAGTTTCAGCTCTTGAGATCTGCCTTTCTAAATGTTGGACACGTTACGCAATAACTCAAAACCCTCTTTTCTCCTACCACATCTACTTTTTTGTTTAATTGAAATGATTATTTATAATTGTCTCTACTGCCACCCTCTTCTTATTTATATCAGTTACATCTTCTATGATGGACAAATGGTTCCTTACACATCTTTATCTCATCACGATTTCCAATTTAAAAGTATGTAATACTGCTCTGCTTCCTCTCAATGCACAGTGTGTGTAAATTTCAACATTACCTGTGACTTTAAATCTTTCATATGATGATCATGTCTCATTTTTTGTCCTTTACTCAATAGATGAGTTGTTGCAGACAGTAAGTCACAGTAACGTGGTTGAAACCTGAACAACCCAACCAACACTTCTACAATGAAGGAATTTACCAAAACGTCGTCGCTTCTATTATTCCAGGAGGAGTGGGTGGCGTGTCGTTATTTATCGGTGAGTTTATTGACCAGACCACACACTAGAAGGTGAAGGGACGACGACGTTTCGGTCCGTCCTGGACCATTCTCAAGCCGATTGTTCGACTTGAGAATGGTCCAGGACGGACCGAAACGTCGTCGTCCCTTCACCTTCTAGTGTGTTGTCTGGTCAACATACTTTAGCCACGTTATTGTGACTCATCGCCTACATATGGGTGAGTTTACTTAGTCTAGCCGCTTACTCCAGTCCTTTTAGTTCTAGGACCAGTCTTATAAAAATTTGGAGAGTCTTTCGTTTATTACATTTTATACCTAAAGACCTGGGAAATCTTAGTTGGTGCTGCATATTCTAGCACAGGTCTCACATAGGTTGGGTACTATTAACGGAATTTTCTTTTTTTGTGTCTTCCTGTGGGCTGGTGACAGGTTAGGTGTTGTTCATGTGACCTGGTGACATGTTAGGTGTTGTTCATGTGGGCTGGTGACATGTTAGGTGTTGTTACTGTGGGCTGGTGACAGGTGTTGTTACTGTGGGCTGGTGACATGTTAGGTGTTGTTACTGTGGGCTGGTGACAGTTAGGTGTTGTTACTGTGGGCTGGTGACATGTTAGGTGTTGTTACTGTGGGCTGGTGACAGGTTAGGTGTTGTTACTGTGGGCTGGTGACAGTTAGGTGTTGTTACTGTGGGCTGGTGACATGTTAGGTGTTGTTACTGTGGGCTGGTGACAGTTAGGTGTTGTTACTGTGGGCTGGTGACAGTTAGGTGTTGTTACTGTGGGCTGGTGACAGGTGTTGTTACTGTGGGCTGGTGACAGGTGTTGTTACTGTGGGCTGGTGACATGTTAGGTGTTGTTACTGTGGGCTGGTGACAGGTTAGGGGTTGTATCTATTTTTTTTTTCTTATTTTTTTTTTATCTGACTGTGGGGGATGGCTCCCTGTTATTATATACTGTTTATATCGTCTTTTGCCCGTAACCAGTATCACTGTCATGCATATTTTAACGTTGAAGTCTAGAAGCCATCTTTAATTCTTTCTCAATGTTTCGTACGTTTGCTTGTTTACAAATTGCAGGTTTTGCTTGCCTTACTCCTTCGTATTAATAGTGAATTATAACAGGAGTGACATTGTTGAGATATTAAACTGCTTGTTATATGCCTCCTTAACAGTGGTTAAGGAGGAGTGACATTGTTGAGATTTTATACTGCCTGTTACACTACCTCAATACCATGATGACCAAACTACACATCGGAAGATGGAGAAAGAAAGAAAGACGTTTCGGTCTGTCCTGGACCATTTGCAAGTCGTGTGGGAGGATAATAATGTTTCGAACACGTTTCGGTCCAAGATGGACCGAAACGTCGTCGTTTCTACATCTTCTGATGTGAGGTTCTGTCATCATATCTTCAGCAACGTTATTGTGACTCATCGTCTCACATTATTGTGAGACGATGGTTAGAAATAGTATTGTGGTCACGTTTTTGTGACCTCAATACTATTTCTAACCTTACAGTGCTCAATTTATTCTTTTAAAAACTCCCACAGCAGTAGTTAAAATACATTCTTTCAGTCAAAGAATATATAGTCCACCCAATCATCATTCTCCTGTCTGATCTCCAATATTGTATCAGAGGTGGGGTAGGACTGGTCCTCCCTGAAGTCTGATGCACAGCGGTCCGTCCACTCGACTCGTGACCCGGTGGTCCTGGGTTCTCTTCCCGGCCAGGGCGAGGGCACACTACGCTTGATGCTGCGCTTCATTTAGCAGTAAATAAGTACAGGAGAGTTGGTGGACTGTTCTTGCGTCCTGGGACAGGTTCGTGGGTAATCAAGACTCCTCAGACACCTCGATAAGGCTAATAGGCTTTCCCTAACAGTGGGAAAACCCATTCCATGAAACTATTTATAAAATCTTTCTTTTTTCAGGCGTTCCATTTGCATCTTCCTTATATCTAGTACGTAGCAAGGGGGTATGAATGTGTGAGCCCGCCAAACACACACCGAAACTACGACGTTGGTACAACGTTCGAACAAGATTTAACACCTCCTAACCAGTTATAACAACCAATATAGCAAGTTGTAACAACGTTCTAATACGTCATAAACACGTTAAGCCAAGATGTAACAAGTTTATTACAAGTTGTAACAAGCGGAAAATAGAGACAGTTTCGGTTTGTGTTTCCAGGGAGAGCCTGGGGTGTTGAACAAGGCGCCTCTCTCCCCCTCGTCCTGATGCACAAGTTACTACTTTGACTGTATAAGAATTCTCTCACTTCCCCAATGTTATATTGAATATTATGTACCATCTCTTGTACTTTATAATTAGTTGTGGAACCTCCTTAGGTCCGATTGTATTTTTATTCATTTAGAGGTTTTTATACCAAATCGAGTTTACAACTATGTAATTTGGTTTAATCTCAATGAGCCCGCCTCTCAACTTTCAATCAACTGTTACTATTTTTTTCTACGCACACACCCAGGAAGCAGCCCATGACTAACTCCCAGGTACCTATTTACTGCTAGGTAACAGAAGCATCGGAGTGAAAAACTCTGCCCATCGTTTCTCGCCGGCGCCGGGAATCGAACCCGGGTCATAAGATCACGTGTCCAGCGTGCTATCCACACAGCCACCGGCGTGTGTGTGTGCGTGTGTGTGTGCGTGTGTGTGTGTGTGTGTGTGTGTGTGTGTGCGTGCGTGCGTGCGTGTGTGTGTGTGTGTGTGTGTGTGTGTGTGTGTGTGTGTGTGTGAACTATGGGGTAAAAGGAGTGTGTGTGGTCCCTGGCATAGCTGTGTTCTCTGCAGACTGCTGTCCATCATTCTTCAAAAAAAAATTGACTTAAAAAAAATTCTCGTATCCTTCGTTGCCTTGTCTGACATAAAAGTAACCGATAAAAAAAGATAAAAAGTTGACGTTACAAATAGCGTTCCTATATTGTTTTGTATGTGAACAACCGGTATTGTATCAGCCATTGTGGAAGGAGAGAGTGGACACCATAAAATCTCTAGGAAACATTCTAGGGAATTCTGGGGAATTCTGGGGAATTTTATGAAAGAATATTGGTGACACAGGATGAATTACAGAGTATTCTCGAATGGGAATTTTTATCCGTATGCCAGTTGTTATGAACATTGTCTCTAGTAAGGCATAATTTTGAGTAGAGACAGTTTATGTAGAAATTTAGCTAAAAAAGAGAGATTATATAAGAAAACAAGACGTGCAGATAACTGTTCAAGAGACCAATCAGCTGCTGGCAGGGCGTAGCGCGTTGATATCACTCCGCCCAGGAAACGGAAGCATCCCAAGCGTGGGGCGGGCGGTCGTGTTGTGAGCGCTCCTGGGTATTGTGAACTTGTGCTCACCTGCTACAGTGATACAGTTCTTTTGCATGTCGAGGAAATGGCAGAGGAGGTCTGCCTAAATGAAAAAAGATCTTGCCCTATGTCTGCAGAATCTGAGAGAGTGAGGATGACAGTCAAGATTTTTGCTGTGTGATGGGATGTGATGGGCTTGAGGAAGTTTGCAGTGGTTGAACCCCATGCACAGATACCGTATGTAAGATTTGGACAGATTACCACTTAGTAAAATGAGAGGAGAGCAGAGTTTGGAACATATTATCGGATTTTAGAAAGTATACCGACCGTGTTTTGAGACTTTTTTGGTTATGTGTTTTTTTGGGTGCTGAAGTTCAGTCTCTTGTCTATGTATAAGCAAAGGAACATTCCACCATTTTTATTGCTGACTAGGTGTAACCCGGCACGCCGATTTTCAACTGCAGTACGTGCGGTGGTATCCATGGCAGATCGAGTTAATTAAAAAAAAATTGTTGGATAATTAACCGCTTCATATGCTTCCAGAACAGTGTAGACGGACATGTATGTGGCTGCCTCGCTTTGAATGTTACACTGAATAATATTGTTAAGTTCGTAAACGTCTTTGATCTTGTCCGCAGGAACAGCTCGTTCACTCAGCCAATCGTGATTCTTATAATTTGGTTTGAATGTTGGGAAATACTTTTTCACACGGAGCCGGTCGGCCGAGCGGACAGCACACTAAACTTGTGATCATGTGGTCCTGGGATCGATCCCAGGCGCCGGCGAGAAACAATGGGCAGAGTTTCTTTCATCCTATGCCCTGTTACCTAGCAGTAAAATAGGTACCTGGGAGTTAGTCAGCTGTCACGGGCTGCTTCCTGGGGGTGGAGGTCTGGTCGAGGACCGGGCCGCGGGGATACTAAAAGCCCCGAAATCATCTCAAGATAACCACAAGATAACCACACCAGAAGATGAAGAAACGACGACGTTTCGGTCCGTCCTGGACCATTATCAAATCGTATTCATATCTCGGTATTTTCCTGGGTTCATCTCAACATTAACATTGAGACAGTAATCCTTCTCTGGGTTCCCTATCAACTATTTTTATGAACTCTTCTACCATTTCTTTCTACATCAACTTCTCAAATTATATATTTTTTATCTCTTAGATACTCAAGAGGAATGGTCGGTGTTTCACTTATTCACTTCACTTTATCTTATCTTACACTGCAGTGACATGGGGCCAGACAAGCCACCTCAGTCTTCTCTCAGGTGGAGAGGAGACTCACGTGCACCTGAGAATACATCTCTCATCAAACACCTAATCAATTGTATTGTTTTGTTCATGTTTATTCATGTATAACTCACTTTCTGTCATGTATATTTATGAAAATCATTATGCCTAAAACATGTTTTTGAAATATATAACTTTCATTACATAAATCTTTAAATCTACGGCCATTATTATTTATTTTCCGATGTTATCTAATCTGTCGGTCTAAAGCTGTTATCATATTATCATTCAGATCACCAATTACTAGTATTCTATACCTTGCAGGTATCAAATGATCTCACTACCCAAACTTCCCTGAAACGATTCAGGGGAGTTTAGGTAATGACTCAGGATTCAGTGAGATGTTCTCACTGTACATCTGCAATAGCAGTCAGCACTTTTACTCTTTCGAGCTAGAGATTAACTCATTAACATATATAACTGCAACTTGAGCAAAATTCATTGTTCCATTCCACGTTTTATGCATTCTAATTAATAGTCCTTCTTAACTTTAATGAATATCTTTCATTATACTTTTTATAACATCTTCTCAGTTCTCTTCTTCGTTATGTTATGTTTGAACCAAGTCATCAACCCTGCCAGTTGGACATTTCTACCGTAAAGTCTCCGCCTCACTAAACTTCTTCCGTTCTGATACAGTTTCCTCAGTTCTGGGTCTATTTAGAATTTCAATGGGAAAAATATTGCTCTGGAATGTTTCCAGCCATGTTGCCAATCATATAATGCTGTGTTAGGCTAATTGCCTCTTACAGAGGTGGGCTTGGGGGTGGGGGGGGGATGGCTAAGGTATATTAATGTCTAGGACTTGACGGATGTTCGGTTCATCACTATATATATATATATATATATATGTCGTACCTAGTAGCCAGAACTCACTTCTCAGCCTACTATGCAAGGCCTGATTTGCCTAATAAGCCTAGTTTTCATGAATTAATGTTTTTTCGACAACCTAACCTACCTAACCTAACCTAACCTAACGTTTTCGGCTACCTAACCTAACCTAACCTATAGAGATAGGTTAGGTTAGGTTAGGTAGGGTTGGTTAGGTTCGGTCATATATCTACGTTAATTTTAACTCCAAAAAAAAAAAATTGACCTCATACATAATGAAATGGGTAGCTTTATCATTTCATAAGAAAAAAATTAGAGAAAATATATTAATTCAGTAAAACTTGGCTTATTAGGCAAATCGGGCCTCGCATAGTAGGCTGAGAAGTGAGTTCTGGCTACTAGGTACGACATATATATATATATATATATATATATATATATATATATATATATATATATATATATATATATATATATATACCCCTTCTAGGTATAAAAAAAATATATATATATATATATATATATATATATATATATATATATATATATATATATATATATATATATATATATATATATATGTCGTACCTAGTAGCCAGAACGCACTTCTCAGCCTACTATGCAAGGCCCGATTTGCCTAATATGCCAAGTTTTCATGAATTAATATATTTTCTCAAATTTTTTTCTTATGAAATGATAAAACTACCCATTTCATTATGTATGAGGTCAATTTTTTTTTTATTGGAGTTAAAATTAACGTAGATATATGACCGAACCTAACCAACCCAACCTAACCTAACCTAACCTATCTTTATAAGTTAGGTTTGGTTAGGTAGCCGAAAAAGTTAGGTTAGGTTAGGTTAAGTAGGTTAGGTAGTCGAAAAACAATTAATTCATGAAAACTTGGCTTATTAGGCAAACGGGCCTTGCATAGTAGGCTGAGAAGTGCGTTCTGGCTACTAGGTACGACATATATATATATATATATATATATATATATATATATATATATATATATATATATATATATATATATATATATATATATATATATATATATAATATACAAAAACTTTAAAGTGAACTTTCTTTCACAATAACATTCATTCTGTGCAAAACACTTAATTCCTGTTTTATACCGAAAAAAATCAGAATTTAAAAAAACAATTCCGACTCGGAATTCAAGCAATAAAATATGTATTTACTATATTTTTCGGATGTTAAAATTTATAGGTATTTCCAAAATTTATAAGTACAAACGGAATATACACTGACAAGTGTATATTCAGTGACAACTGTATACCTTTTTTGTGTATATATATCATTTTATTTATTATTAAATTTGTTCAGGAGTAAAGTATGCTTGCTGGTTGGGCAGTAAGCTATAGTGGTGGTCTTAATAAAGCCTTGAAGGTTAATAAGGTTTAAGCTCAAAATTAAATTTTGTCTGGTATTAAGGTTTTACGTAATTCTGATAAGACGTTATGTGTATTGGCAAACATGAATTTGTCAGTATTAAACTCTGCATCATACATTGTAATCTAATAGACGTATATAGGGAGCAGTGCGTGAAACCATTCTGTATTTATGTCTACTATTATCGATTTTAAAAAAAGTTGAATTAATACACATAAATATTTTCGTAGCATTTATTTTCTAAAAAAAAAACATACAAGGAACGCATGTAAGTATGAACATACACGGGTTATAATTTCCTGATTCAGTTGGGACAAATATCAACATACATTTTTACAATATTCACAGTATTCACTATTTACAATATTCACAGTTTTATTTACACATTTTTTTCCATAATCGCGAAGCTCTCCCAGCTTGGGATCAGCTGTACAAAGGCTGCGATTAGGTTTTACTTAAGCATCTGTTATAAATTCCTTGATCCATTTAACAAAATATTTTTTTTGTTCATAGCTACATGACTTACTCAACTCATCAGATACAGATAGACACGACATGTCTTCTGATTGATATTAAGAGATTTACAATAAAGTTACAAGAGGTGGGTCGTACTAAGGTCACTATAAAGGCATAATAGAAAGAGCCGTGCTAAGGTCACAATGAGGTCAATGGCTTTGGTGACTGGAATCTGCTTAGCTGTTTTCCTCGGTTCACTGTGTCTGGCATTGATGGAAAGGCAATTTGTCGAGACAGTGAAGCGTCCTAATGATTTCCACCTGGTTCATTGATTCTCCCTTTGAAGTTTGTCTGGTTGAACATCCTCAGTGAATCATAGGCAGTGAATAATTATGTTTACAGACAAAAATAGTTTTTTGTTATTTATAATACTGATTTTTTGTAGTTTTTCTTTTTAATTCACTGGGATACATATATTCATGTGACTTTTCTAGAAGGACACATTACCAGTGATAATCGATGGAATGTCAGTTTGTAGAATAAATGACAATAAATCAACATATGACTTTGTAAATTGCAAAAACAAATTTCTAACAGCAATAGGATCTTCATCACATGATACTAAATCCAGACAATTATTGACAACAATAATCAGATGAAAATATCTTTTTCTTCATACGTACATTACGACCAGCGAAAACAATCAAGGTCCATATATTTCGTGAATACTAAATATTGTGGTAGCTGCATTAATTAGAATTCCATTGTTTCCTACGCAGAAGAGCTTTCTAGCTGAACAATGACCTAAATGATTAATCTTGAAAATACATTTTTTAAAGGTGAAACGTACAGAAAAATCTACTAGATAAATAAGGGGTTACAGTAATTTAGATGATGAGACATTTTAGGACTTTTAGGGTACAGTCGCGTGTGTTAATACATTTGACCCGGAAATAAATCATGTATTGAGTTCGTGTTGAGCGAAGGTGATGAGCAGTGAATCCCTGGGTGGAGCAAATGATGACGATGATGAATATCTATCTCATGTCTAAGCTAATGATTCCTTTACTTAATGAAGGCGGTGTACAAATGTGTTTGGAAGAATTCATTTGACATTATATATTAATTAAAGTACATCAAAATGATAAAAAAAACTATTTCAATAATGTTAAAATCATGATTTTTCTTATATAATGGTAAGGGACGTTATGCACCTTGATTACACATGTAATGCATTTTAGCAGAAATAAGCCTCGCTGTGGTAACTGTAACAAGGTTCTGTGAAGACTTTACTGATTACTGATCATACTCTTCAGTCTTTATATTGCAGATTGTTAAGCTTTATTGTAATGAGTATTAGTCTGTTGAGAGATAAATATGTGAATGACTATCAGCTGTGTTTAACTGATGACAAATGAAGACTTATGAATACTAGCATTGAATATTCATTCATTTATTTGTTAATGAATCTTGATCCATGTATTGGAGTTTTTTATGATAAATTTTTTGTATATTTTTGTTACATATTCTGTTTTAGTAAATATTGATCCAATTTATTGAGCCATTATGTTAATGAATATTGATCTATGCATTACATGAACATAATGATGAATATTGATCCATTTAGAGCCTTTTTATAATGAATATTGATTGCTTTTATAGAGCAGTATTAAAATGAACATAGGTAATTTGTATGGAGAAGAATATTAATGAATATTCATCTTGATATTCATTAATATACTGCCCCATGATAATGACCCATATGATGATCAAGAATGATAAAACTGAAGCCTTGACCAAATGAAATGTAAAACAGTGTATCTAGTCAAACTCACGATATAATGAAATGTATGGAAGACTTATACAAATAATAGCACCATATCTGAGAAGATTATGTTGATGACTGTTGACTTTTATGATACATCTTTATCATGATCAATTAGTATTAATGAATTCATTATGATTTTCATTATAAACCTGAAGACAATTAGCATTCATCGTTTTATTTTAAGCTTCATAGTGAAGAATCTTCATTCACTCCTCAAATAATTATGTCAGAGGATGAGGTGTATAAATAATTTCTATACATTTGGTGATGAATTAAGACGATGAATGCTGGTGGGTCTTAAGGTCTCCTCCGTGGATAATTATAGATACAAATGAAGGAGCCTTATATGAATCAATAACGTTGATCGGCTGCTGACCTCTGTATAATAATTTCTAGAGGGTCATCAAATTTGACGTTTTTCACAAATTTGAGGCACATGGTAGTGAATACTGATGATTATTGATACTGAATAGTGATTGATCATCCATTTAGAGGAGCCTAATGATATTTGATTGTGAAAATGTATTCACTTAGTGGAGATCTATGATTAATGATAGTGAGCAGTGATTTATTTAGTGGAGCCTTATGATTATTGTTAATGAAACTTTATCCATTTTATAGAGCCTTATGATTAATGACCGTGAATATTGATTAATTTAGTACAGCCATATGATTAATGATAATGAATGTTTATCCATTTAGAAGAGTCTTACGAATAATGATAATGAATATTGGTCTATGTGGTAGAGCCTTATGATTAGTGATAGTGAATATTGATCCATTTGGAAGAGCCAGTTAATGATTGATAGCGAATATTGATCCATTTAGTGGAGATTAATGATTAATATTTGTGAAAACTGATCCATTTAGTGCATCCTCACGATTAATGATAGTGAACATTGATTCATTTATTGTAGCCCTATGATTAATGATAATGAATATTGTTTCATTTAGTGTAGCCTTATGAATAATTATAGTGAATAATAATCTATTTTTAATAGCACCATATTATAGCACCCTATGGTTAATGGTAGCGCATATTGATTTATTTAATGGAATTATATGATTAATGGTAGTGAATATTGATCTTCATAACAGAGCCTTATGATTGATGACAATGAATATTGATCCATTTAGTGGAACCTTATGATTAATGATTGCGAAAAGTTTTCAGTTTAGTGGACCCTTAACATTATTAATAGTGA
This sequence comes from Procambarus clarkii, assembly GCF_040958095.1. Taxonomy (NCBI): domain Eukaryota; kingdom Metazoa; phylum Arthropoda; class Malacostraca; order Decapoda; family Cambaridae; genus Procambarus; species Procambarus clarkii. The sequence continues at coordinate 19,027,549 of NC_091224.1, forward strand.
TCAATGTCCATTCAGAGCCTTAGAATTAATGGATGTGAATATTCATCTATTCAGTAGAGCTTTATGATCAGTAATAGTGAAGAGTGATATTGTTTGTTTAAAAGTGTGAGTAATGATAATGAACATTGATCCACTTAGTGTAACCCTCTTGTTAATGATACGGAATATAGATCTATTTATTCAGCCGTATGGTTAATGATAGTGAATATTGAAGTATTTAGTGAGGATTGTGATATTGATCCATTCACCGGAGTCTTATGAATTAGTAATGATTGTTAGTCTATTTAGTGGAACCTTTTGATTAATGATTGTGAACGCTGTTCCATTTATTCGAGCTATGTGTTTAATGATAGTGAATATTGATCCATTTAGATGAGCCTTAAATGACTGATGATAGTGAACATTAATCCATATAGTAAGTCTTATGATTAATGCTAGTGAATATTGATCCTAATAACGGAACCTAATGTTTATTTATAGTGAATATTGATCCTAATAATAGAACCTTATGTTTATTTATAGTGAAAACAGTTCCATTTAGGGGAGCCATGGTATTAATGATTGTGATTAATGATTGTGATTATTGATTTACTTAGCTATATATTTGCTTTATGATTTATGATAAGGATATTGTTCTATACAGAGTAAACTTACGATTAATAATTGTGAGTATTAATTCATTTAGGGAAAACTTATGGAAATTTATAATGAATATGAATTATTTAGTGAGTATGAATGATGATCACGAATATGGATTATTTTAGTAGAGGCTTACGATTACTGATAGTGCTCATTAAACCAATCAGTGGACCCTTACGACTACTGATATTAGATATTAGTTGAGCCTTGTGATAATGATACCTAACAGTGATATATCTGTTAGAACTTTATGAATAATGAGTGAATATTTATCCATTTAAAGTATTTTTTGAATAATGATAGTAAGTTTTTAGCTGAGCCTTATCATTATTGATACTGAATATTAATCAATTAGTGGATCTTCACCATAAATGGTAGTGAATATTAATCATATTATTTAAGTCTGCTCTGAATTGATAGTGAACAATAGTCCATTTAGTGAATTCATACGTCTAATGCTTGTGAATATTAATCACATTAGTGGAGCGGTAATATAACGATTGTGAATATTAATCCATTTTGTTGAATCTTATGCTCAATGACAGTGAACATTGATCCATTTAGTGGAGCCTTATGAATAATGCTTGTTAACAGTGATTACATTAGTGGAGCCTCATGATAATGATTGGGAATATTGATCCATTTTATTGAGTCTTATGATTAATGATAGTGATCTAATGATCTACTTAGTGAGCCTTACGATTACTGATAGTGAATAATAATTCATGTAGGGGAGCCTGATGATCAATGACAGTGAATATTGATCCATTTAAAGGAGCCTTAATATTAATGATAGTGAATATTGATCCATTCAGTGGAGCCAAATAATTATGATAGTGAACATTGATCCATTTAGCGAGCCTTAAGAATAATGATAGTGAATTTTAATGTATGATGTGAAGCCTTAAGCAAATTGACAGTGAACATTGATTGATTTAATGGAGCTTGATGATTAATAACAGTGAATATTGATCTATTTAGTTAATATGTTGAATGGTTTTGAACTTTGATCTATTTAATGATTCATATGATTATTAATAGTGAATATTGATTTGTTTTGTGAAGCCATATGATTAGTGAAAAATAATATTGATCCATTCGCTGGAGTCTTATGAATAAAGCTTTTGAATATTCATTTGTGATGATTATTATTGATCCATTAGGGGAGACTTAAGATATATGGTAGTCAATATTGTTGACATTAATGGAGCCTTATCTTGATGCATTAACGAAGCCTTATGATAAATGATACTGAATATTGCTCGATTAATTAGAGTCTTATGATTAATGACAGTCAATATTCATCTAGGAATTGGTACATTATGCTAAAGGACAATGATCATTGATTCATTTAATGAAACTTATTATTGAAGATAGTGGATATTGATAATTAATTGGAGTAGTTGTAATTAATAATAATTAACATTGAGGATTTATTTATACTGTTCGTAAATATTGATCCATTGAGTGGAGCCTTATGACTAATACATGTGAATATTGATCCATTGAGTGGAACCTTATGATTGTTGACAGTGTTCAAAATATTGAGCCTTAAGGAGAGCCTTATGATATATGATTGTGAATAATGATAGAATTAGTGAAGCCTTAACTGTATTGATGTGAATATTGATCCATTCAGTGGAGCCTTATAAATAATACTTGTGAATATTGATCTCATTAGTGGAGCCTTAACTGTAATGATGTGAATATTGATCCATTCAGTGGAGCCTTAACTGTAATGATGTGAATATTGATCCATTCAGTGGAGCCTTATGAATAATACTTGTGAATACTGATCACATTAGTGGAGCCTTATCTGTATTTATGTGAATATTGATCCATTCAGTGGAGCCTTATGACTAATACATGTGAATATTGATCACATTAGTAGAGCCTTATCTGAATTTATGTGAATATTGATCCATTCAGTGGAGCCTTATGAATAATACTTGTGAATGTTGATCACATTAGTGGAGCCTTAAATGAATGATTTTGAATTATGATCCATTTTTTTTTGCCTTATGATTGCTGATAAAGAATATTGATCTAGTGAGCTTTAAGATTATTGATAGTGAATTTTGATCTATATAGAGCCTTATGCTCAATTGCAGTGAATATTTATCGATTTAGTGGAGCAATATTATTAATGATAATAAATATTGATAATTGATTATAACCTTTGTGATTAATAATAAAGAATACTGATACATATAGTGGAGCTTTATGATTAATGATAGCGAATATTGATCCATATATTTGAGCGATAAGTTTAGAGAGAGTGAATATAGATCTATTTATTGTAATCTTAATAATTATAGCGAATAATAATAAATTTATTGAGCTTTTTATGAATAAATGTGAAAATTAGTATTTTACTAATTCACATGAAAATTGATAATGAGTATTGATCTATTTACTGGAGCCATGTGATTAGTGATAGGATATATTGATAAATTTAGTTTAGCCTTGTTATTATTGATCGGCATTCTAGATCCATTAATGTAGCCTAATGATAAATGATAGTGAATGTTGATCCATTTAAAAGAGCCTTATGATAATGATAGTGAATATTAATATATAATTAGCCTTTTGATAAATGATTGTGAATATTGATCTATTTGCTGATTCATATGATTATTGACAGTGAATATTAATGTTTAGTGGAGCAAGGTTATTAGAGATATTGAATATTGATCCATTTGATAAATGACAGTAAATGTTGATCCATTTTGTAGAGCCTTGTGATTAATGGCAATGAATATTAATCTACTGAGCGGACCTTTTGATGAATGATATTCATTATTGACCTGTTTGTTGATCCATATGATTATTGATAGCGAATATTGATCAATTTACTTGAACAAATTGATTAGTGAAGATTAATATTGATGTTATGGATATTAATATTAATATCCCTAAGTGGTGCCTTATGATATATATATAATAGTCAATATTGTTGACATTAGTTGAGCCTTATGATATATAGTTGTGAATATTGATACAGAGATAGACTTAGGAATATTGATAATGAATATCAATTTATTTAGAGGAGCCATGTGATTAATGATAATGAATATTGATCCATATTGTGGAGCCTTATGATTGGTGAAAGTGATTTTTAATCAATTAGTGGAGCCTTATGATTGTTGGTAGTGAATTCTAATCCATTGATGGAGCCTAATAATAAATGACAGTAAATATTGATCCATAGAGCACAGCCTAATGATTAATGACTGTGAATATTAATCTATTAATAGGCCTTTTAATGAATGATTATGAATATTGATAAATTTGTGTTCTAATATGAGTATTGATAATCAATATTAATCAATTTAGTGGAGTAATGTGATTAGTGACAATTATTATTTATGAATTTAGAGGATCTTTATGACTGTTGACAGTGAATAGTGATCCATTAGTGGAGCCTTATGATGAATGGTAATGAACATTGATCACATAGTGGAGCCTTAAATGAATGATTGTGAATATTAATCCATTTTGTTAAGCCAAAGGATTAATGGAAGTGAATATTGATAAACTTAGTGAGCCTTTAAAATGATTAATTATGAACATTGATCTATGTATTCTGGCGTAATGCTCAATGGCATTGAACACTAATAAATTTTGTGGAGCCATATTAGTCATGATAGTGAGTAGTTATATTTTATATGAGCCATGTGATTAATAATAATGAATATTGATCCATTTAGTGGAGCCTTATGAGAATGATTGTGAATATTGATCCATTTAGTGGAACCTAATGAGAATGATTGTGAATATTGATCCATTTTGTTGAGCCTTATTATTAATGGGAGTGATTAATGAAAAACTTTGTGAGCCTTATGATTATTGATAACTAATATTGATTTATGTATATGAGCTCAATGCTCATTGTCAGTGAACATTATAAATTTAGTGGAGCATTATTATTCGTGACAGTGAATAGGTATAGTTTACTTTAGCCATGTGATAAATAATAATGAATATTGATCCATTTAGAGGAGCCTTTTGAATAGTGGTAGTTAATATTGATTAATGCCAATGATTAATGGTAGTGAATATTGATCTATTTCGTGAAGACTTATCAATAAAGATTACGAATAATTATCTATTTAAGGCGCATTTTTTTATGAATTGTTGTGAATATTGATCGATTTACGTATTCATCTATATATAAATAATGAAATTTGATCAATTTAGTAAAGTCATGTAATTACTAATAATGAATATTTATTCATTTAGTTGAACCTAATGATTAATAATAACGAAATATTAATCTATTAGTGGAGCCTTATGATAAAAGTTAGTGAATATTAATCACATTAGTGGAGCTTTATCTGTATTGATAGTGAATGTTGATCCATTCATCAGAGTCTTATGAATAACGTTTGTGAATATTGATTCAGCAATTGAGCCTAATGATTAATTACAGTGAAAGTTGCTTCATTTAGTGGACCTTATTAAAATAGATCCATTGGTGGAGCCTTATGATTGCTGATAGTGAATTTTAATCCATTGGAGGAGCCTTATCATTGTTAATAGTGAACTTTTATACATTGGTGGAGCCTTATAATAAATGATAGTAAATATTGATCCATATAGTAGAGCTAATGATTAATGATTGTGAATATTTTCTATTTATTAGATCTTTAATGAATGATTGGGAATATTGATCAATTTGCTGATTCATATGAGTATTGATAGTGAATATTGATGAATTTTGTTGAGCAATATAATTAGTGAAAATTAATATTGATCAATTTAGAGGAGCCTTATGACCGTTGACAGTGAATATTGATGCATTAATAGAGCCTTATGATCACTGGAAATGACTATTGATCACATAATGGAGTTTTATTGGCAGTCATCTTGAGTTATTAATAATGATCATTGATCTATTTAGTGGAGTCATATGATTACTGATAATGAATATTGATCCATTTAGTGGAGCCTTATGATTGAGGATAATGAATATTGATCCATTTAGTGGAGCCTTATGATTGTGGTTAATGAGAATTGATCCATTTAAGGGAGCCTTATGATTGTGGTTAATGAAAATTGACCCATTTAGTGGAGCCTTATGATTGTGGCTAATGAATATTGATCCATTTAGTGGAGCCTTATGGTTGTGATTAATGAAAATTGATCCATTTAAGGGAGCCTTATGATTGTGGTTAATGAGAATTGATCCATTTAGTGGAGCCTTATGATTGTGGTTAATGAAAATTGATCCATTTAAGGGAGCCTTATGATTGTGGTTAATGAGAATTGATCCATTTAGTGGAGCCTTATGATTGTGGTTAATGAGAATTGATCCATTTAGTGGAGCCTTATGATTGTGGCTAATGAATATTGATCCATTTAGTGGAGCCTTATGGTTGTGATTAATGAAAATTGATCCATTTAAAGGAGCCTTATGATTGTGGTTAATGAGAATTGATCCATTTAGTGGAGCCTTATGATTGTGGTTAATGAGAATTGATCCATTTAGTGGAGCCTTATGATTGTGGTTAATGAGAATTGATCCATTTAAGGGAGCCTTATGATTGTGGTTAATGAGAATTGATCCATTTAGTGGAGCCTTATGATTGTGGCTAATGAGAATTGATCCATTTAGTGGAGCCTTATGATTGTGGTTAATGAGAATTGATCCATTTAAGGGAGCCTTATGATTGTGGTTAATGAGAATTGATCCATTTAGTGGAGCCTTATGATTGTGGTTAATGAGAATTGATCCATTTAGTGGAGCCTTATGATTGTGGTTAATGAGAATTGATCCATTTAGTGGAGCCTTATGATTGTGGTTAATGAGAATTGATCCATTTAGTGGAGCCTTATGATTGTGGATAATGAATGTTAATTCGTTACCACAAGCACAACTAGGTAAGTTCAACTAGGTGAGTAGACACACACACACACACACACACACACACACACACACACACACACACACACACACACACACACACACACAGTGGTGCAGCCAGTACTCTTTACCTCACAATTTATCCATAATACCATACAACCCGTTCTCGCAAATTCGTAAAGTCAATATTGACTTATTAACTACGTGCATAGGTGATATACTAAACATAATAGATACCCTTAAAAAGATTCATAGAAAACACCGACCTTACCTAACCTTGTTAGTATCTTAAGATAAGCATCTTATTGCTTCGTAATTACAATTATTACTTAACCTATACCTATTATAGGTTAGGTAATAATTGTAATTACGAAGCAATAAGATGCTTATCTTAACATACTAAGTAGGTTAGGTAAGGTCGGTGTTTTCTATGAAGCTTTTCAAGGGAAACTATTATGTTAAGTATGTCACCTATGCACATATTTAATAAGTCAATATTGACTTATTAAATTTGCGAGAACGGGTTGTACCATACAAAAACAACCCCAAAATATGCATTTTGAGTTTCATTCGCGAAACTCAAGAGATATAATAATGAAGGGTTGAAAGGAACATAACCAATCACGGTACCTATAGGGTTCTTCCCCGGTGGAATATTGGCGCTCTTGGCATCCAGGTTACAATCCCGCCGGGCTGATGCTTGGGTTCTCGTTCGAGTACTACTCGTTCGAGTAGTGCCAAGTACCACAGGTGGTACTTGGCACTACCTGCACAAGTAGGACTGGTCGTCAGTGGAGTGGCAAGTGTGCTTGACCCCAGCTGAAGGAGCAGGTGTGGATGACTCCAGTTGCAGGAGCAGGTGTGGATGACTCTCCAGCTGTAGGAGCAGGTGTGGATGACTCCAGCTGCAGGAGCAGGTGTGGATGACCCCAGTTGCAGGAGCAGGTGTGGATGACCCCAGCTGCAGGAGCAGGTGTGGATGACTCCAGCTGCAGGAGCAGGTGTGGATGTCTCCAGCTGCAGGAGCAGGTGTGAATGACTCCAGCTGTAGGAGCAGGTGTGGATGACTCCAGTTGCAGGAGCAGGTGTGGATGACTCTCCAGCTGTAGGAGCAGGTGTGGATGTCTCCAGCTGCAGGAGCAGGTGTGAATGACTCCAGCTGTAGGAGCAGGTGTGGATGACTCCAGCTGCAGGAGCAGGTGTGGATGTCTCCGGCTGCAGGAGCAGGTGTGGATGTCTCCGGCTGCAGGAGCAGGTGTGGATGTCTCCGGCTGCAGGAGCAGGTGTGGATGACCCCAGCTGCAGGAGCAGGTGTGGATGACTCCAGCTGTAGGGAGCAGGTGTGGATGACTCCAGCTGTAGGAGCAGGTGTGGATGACCCCAGCTGCAGGAGCAGGTGTGGATGACCCCAGCTGCAGGAGCAGGTGTGGATGACCCCAGCTGCAGGAGCAGGTGTGGATGACCCCAGCTGCAGGAGCAGGTGTGGATGACCCCAGCTGCAGGAGCAGGTGTGGATGACCCCAGCTGCAGGAGCAGGTGTGGATGACCCCAGCTGCAGGAGCAGGTGTGGATGACCCCAGCTGCAGGAGCAGGTGTGGATGACCCCAGCTGCAGGAGCAGGTGTGGATGACCCCAGCTGCAGGAGCAGGTGTGGATGACCCCAGCTGCAGGAGCAGGTGTGGATGACCCCAGCTGCAGGAGCAGGTGTGGATGACCCCAGCTGCAGGAGCATTAGCGGCAAGGTCGCAGGTTCTCAATGTCATCTGACTCTGGCCTCATCGAGGCGGCAAGGCCAGAGGTTAGGGCGGTTTCAGACCCCAGTAACTACCGGACCAGACGAACCACACTACAGTGGCTGTAGTGCTTGGCAGTGCACCGCTACAGTAGCTGCAGTGGCTGTAGTGCTTGGCAGGGCACTGCTACAGTAGCTGCAGTGGCTGTAGTGCTTGGCAGGGCACCGCTACAGTAGCTGCAGTGATGGATGATGGACCTTATCACGCCCGTGTGGACATGGACCCCACAGACCTCACGCACTGTGTCTCAGGTACTCTGCTGTTGAAGTTGCTTGTGTTGTAAGTTGGCTTCGGCATCCGTAAGGGTACGGAAAAATAGTGTCAGCCGTGTCGATTTAATGGGCGGCGTAAGCTGTGTCGGGTGGCCGGCTGTGACATCTGTGTCGATGGTCAGGCCGTGTCATCTGCGTCGACGGTCCGGCCGTGTCATCTGCGTCGACGGTCCGGCCGTGTCATCTGCGTCGACGGTCCGGCCGTGTCATCTGCGTCGACGGTCCGGCCGTGTCATCTGCGTCGACGGTCCGGCCGTGTCATCTGCGTCGACGGTCCGGCCGTGTCATCTGCGTCGACGGTCCGGCCGTGTCATCTGCGTCGACGGTCCGGCCGTGTCATCTGCGTCGACGGTCCGGCCGTGTCATCTGCGTCGACGGTCCGGCCGTGTCATCTGCGTCGACGGTCCGGCCGTGTCATCTGCGTCGACGGTCCGGCCGTGTCATCTGCGTCGACGGTCCGGCCGTGTCATCTGCGTCGACTGTCTGGCCATGACATCCGCGTCGATTGTCTGTTCGTGTCATCTATGTCGACTGACGGATGAGATGCCTGCCGCCATCACTGTTAAACGAGAGAAATTATCATGTGTTAGTTAGCCAGGTGTGAAGGGGGTCAGGTCTGGAGCGTGTCTCAAGCCGGGGCCAGGCGCAGGGACACAGCTGACACCTGCGCGTCTTAACAAGAAAAGAAGGGTGCAGGTGACAGACTGAAAAACAGGGACATAGATAATGGCAGAAAAAATAGATACTGAGACGAAGATAAAGGCAGAGATAGGTATTGAGACATGTTTCTAATCCAAAAATTTTGAACAATGTGAAACTGGGACTTAGTTTACCAGATTTGTTTATGCTTTATTACCCCTTTGGTCTGACCCCTCTAGTCTGACCCCTCTGATATGACCCCTCTGGTCTGACCCCTCTGGTCTGACCCCTCTGGTCTGACCCTCTGGTCTGACCCCTCTGGTCTGACCCCTCTGGTCTGACCCCCTCTGGTCTGACCCCTCTGATATGACCCCTCTGGTCTGACCCTCTGGTCTGACCCCTCTGATCTGAAAGCTTATTTAGGATCCTTCAACAACATTTGAAGAGCCATCAATATTGCAGCCAATTTTGCTCAAGCACGAACCTACTGGCCCACAGACGTACTGGCCCACGGACGTACTGGCCCACGACGTACTGGCCCACGGACGTACTGACCCACGCATGTACTGACCCACGCACGTACTGGCCAACGGACGGACTGACCCACACACGGACTGGCCCACGGACGTACTGACCCACGCACGTACCGACCCACGCACGTACTGACCCACAGACGTACTGACCCACACACGGACTGGCCCACGGACGTACTGACCCACGCACGTACCGACCCACGCACGTACTGACCCACAGACGTACTGACCCACACACGGACTGGCCCACGGACGGACTGGCCCACGGACGTACTGACCCACGGACGTACTGGCCCACGCATGTACTGGCCCACGGACTAAACAGCCCCATAAAACACCAAAAAAAAATGTTATTAAAATTGTTCTAAATTTATTCCTCAATAACATTTATTCCTATTTTTACGGCTTCACAATATTTCTTTCAATTAAATTAAATTTGCCAAATTAAATTTAAATTTAATATCAATTAAATTTGCCAAGGAAACTGTGGGACGATAATAATGTTTGTTTCCTTATCTGCGTCGGGAAGTAAACAAAGGAAATTGTCTTGAATTGTCGTGTCATTTTAGAAGGGGGGAAACTTGAATGTCGCAATGATGCCTATTTTATTGGTAGTTTTTGTGTTTTTTAAGAGGGATATTTTAGAAAGGGTGCTGGCAATAGGTATTGGAAGAGGAGGCTGGAAAAGGGAATTGGGAGAAGGGGACGGGGTGGTTGGCTGTTAGATGGTGTGTGTTCATATGGGAGGACTGATAATGGAGTGGTGTCAGTCTTATCTTGAGGTTATCTTGAGTTGATTTCGGGGCTTTAGTGTCCCCGTGGCCCGGTCCTCGACCAGGCCTCCACCCCCAGGAAGCAGCCCGTACCAGCTGACAAACTCCCAGGTACCTATTTACTGCTAGGTAACAGGGGCATTCAGGGTGAAAGAAACTTTGCCCATTTGTTTCTGCCTGGTGCGGGAATCGAACCAGCGCCACAGAATTACGAGTCCTGCGCGCTATCCACGAGGCTAGCAGGCCCCTAAAGAGAGATCTGGGAGACGGAGACAGTATAAACTCACTCTCAAATAACTCCGAGGTAACCTATTTACTGCTAGGTAACAGGGCATAGGGTGAAAGAAACTCTGCCCATCGTTTCTCGCCGGCGTCCGGGATTGAACCCGAGACCACAGGATCACGTATCCAGCGTGCTGTCCGCTCGGCCACCGGCTCCCTATGAGAGTTGTATCGTGTACTCACCTAGTTGTACTCGCCTAGTTGTGTTTGCGGGGGTTGAGCTCTGGCTCTTTGGTCCCGCCTCTCAACCGTCAATCAACAGGTATACAGATTCCTGAGCCTATTGGGCTCTATCATATCTACACTTGAAATTGTGTATGGAGTCATCCTCCACCACATCACCTAATGCATTCCATTTGTCAACAACTCTGACACTAAAAAAGTTCTTTCTAATATCTCTGTGGCTCATTTGGGCGCTCAGTTTCCACCTTTGTCCCCTTGTGCGTGTGCCCCCTTGTGTTAAATAGCCTGTCTTTATCTACCCTATCAATTCCCTTGAGAATCTTGAATGTGGTGATCATGTCCCCCCCCCCTAACTCTTCTGTCGTGTGTGTGTGTGTGTGTGTGTGTGTGTGTGTGTGTGTGTGTGTGTGTGTGTGTTTATGTGTGTGAATTAGTGTATATGTATATTGTGTGAGTGCGTGTATTAGAAACTATATTTCTAACATACGTGAACGACATGTCTACAGGGGTCGAGTCCTATATGTCGATGTTCGAGGATGACGCGAAATTAATGAGACAAATTGTGACAGATGAAGATTCTTGGATCCTCCAATAGGAATTGAACAAGCTACAGACATAGTCAGAGAAATGGCTACCGGAGTTCAACACGATCAGGCGTAATGTTATGGAAATGGGACTAGGTTACAGGAGACCAATTGGTCAGTCCACAATGAACGGAAACTACCTTCCTTTGACGATTTGAGAAAAGGACTTGGGAGTGGACGTTATGCCAAATCAAACTCCTGAGGCACATATAGATCGGATAACGACAGCAGCGTACTCTACGCTAGCAAAAGTTAGAACGTCATTCAGAAACCTATGTAAGGAGGCAATTAGAACGCTTTACACTGCCAACGTGAGGCCAGTCTTAGAGTATGCCGCCCCATCATGGAGCCCCCACCTAAAGAAACACATAAGGAAACTGGAAAACGTTAACAAATTTGCGACGAGACTCGTCCCAGAGCTGCATGGGATGAAGTAAGAAGAGCGACTGAAGGAACTGAACCTGACGACGTTAGAATAAAGGGGGGGGGGAAACGGGAAAATATGATAGCATCATTAAAAATACTTAGAATAATAGAAAAAGTGGAAATAGACGAAATGTTCACACGGAATACCAACTGAACAATGGGATGAAGCTGGAAACTCAGTTGAGTCATAGAGATGTTTGTAAGTTTTCTTTTAGCGTGAGAGTAGTGGGGAAATGGAATGAACTAAAGGAGCACCTTGTGGAAGCAAACACTATTCATAGCTTTAAAACTAGGTATGTGTACTACACATACACACACAAACACACACACACACACATACATTAGAGTGCTTAAACACCCATAAGCCTCTCCTCAATATCACTCGACCAATCAGAAAAACGCGATAAGATAACTTCGCCAGGATTGGCTGCCGGGTCGCCGCTACTAAGAGCGATCTTGCGGTCCAGCTCCTCCCCCCTTGCACCTCACACACACACACACACACACACTCTCACACACACACATATATAAAGAGCAGCAGTGAGAGTTGCCTCAGAAAGCAGTTGAACTGTAACCCATCAAGCGAAGCTAAGATAACAGCTCTACTATGGACCCATCAGCACCGTGGCCCTGGGTGACTATTTCGTTCCCTGAGGAGGCGACCGAGACGTGAAGACCTTGCAGGGTAAGTTTTGGGTCACGTCTGGCTTTGTGTACCTCATTCATAACACATGTGGAATACACTCAATGGACATTACGTCAGTTGGTGTGACCGAAGCCTTCACTTCAGTGAAGTGTTAGTGGGATTTGGTTTAATATGTGTACAAGGTGTGGTATTAATTTTTGTTATTTTGTTTTTTGAAGGATATTACCTAATCCCTAGTTTTGATATGGCAGGTGTTGCGGTCGGTGATGCCTCCATTCACCACCAGGCTACCTCTATATCAGCAGGCTGCCTCTACACCAGCAGGCTGCCTCTACACCAGCAGGCTGCCTCTACACCACCAGGCTGCCTCTACACCACCAGGCTGCCTCTACACCAGCAGGCTGCCTCTACACCAGCAGGCTGCCTCTACACCACCAGGCTGCCTCTACACCACCAGGCTGCTTCTACACCAGCATCACTAAGTGTGACACATTATATCTTGGAACATCGCAAGATCTCCTGGAATGATCTAGCATCTTTAGGCATGCCTCAGCATTACCAAGGGTGACATAATATATCATGGAATACCACAGCATCTCAAGGGATGCCCCCGCATTTCAAGGGATGCCCCACCATCTCTTGACAAGCCGCAGCATCACTGTGGATGGCCCAACATCTCGTGGCTTGACATAGCATCCCTCTCCGCGAGTCAGCTGACTTGTTCAAACACAAGTTTCAGCGAAAACCTTTAAAGTTCCATCACTCAATTCTTTTATTCGAATATATTATTTTTTTAAACAAAATTGACATAAATTTATGTAGCATTTCGCTACAATATATCCTCCAAAACACGGCCATATTTTGATGCTATTAATTTCATGTTGCTATTAATTTCATGTTGCTATTAATTTCATGTTGCTATTAATTTCATGTTGCTATTAATTTCATGTTGCTATTAATTTCAATTGATGACCCTCAATTGATGACCATCAATGGATGACCATCGATTGATGACCCTCAAAATGTACTGTTTTGGAGTAATAGTCCATTCTTTCGAATTTCGATGAAGAGCTTATGTTTCAAAATCATTAGATTCATCAACAAACTCGGATAACTTTTTTGTTTTGCTATTGTGAATATATCATGTTACGGGTATATCGTTATACCATTGTGTGAGGTGCGATAGACACTTCATGCAGACATACTTTGATCCATTTATTTGTGGAGCCTGAAGATATAATCGATTAATATTTTTAATTTATCGCAAAATATGCTTCTTTTTTAGCGTAGAACAATGCCTTTATTGTATTATTTGTATTTGTTAACTTTTTCTCATATATATACAATTATTATGGTGTATCTTTCAAGGGTACACCTTGGGTGTACCCTTGCCTCAGCATTACCCTCAGAGTCTCAGCAGACTCTTAGAGGTATACTTTGGGTTTATCTCTCAGGGATACACTTTGGGTGTTACTCTGAGTGGTACCTCTACTACACACTACACTGACACACACCTACACTATCGTTCCCAAAAGTTCTCACTTGGGATACATAAAATGTCACTAATTTACCGCAGTAATTCAGACTGTGATCGGCAAGTAGCTGAAGCCTTCGATATATTTTTAATTATTCCTTTAAATAATTTTTCAACCTTAGCTGCTCATAAAATTTCGAAACAATTTCCAGGAAACTGACATAAACAATCAATTTTCAAAGTATATATTGACGAGTTTGTCAGTTTAAACATATTTTTTTTTCTATTGTTGTCATTTTTAAATAATAGAACAAACTTCAATTCATAGATTTCCTCTAGAGTTTTTGAGAGCACTGATGAGTAACTTTAATGTGAAAGTTGCTAGTGTTAGTTAACATTATTGAACAATTTACTGATCCTATGTTGAACATGAAAATGTGTATAATTTCTAGCGATGAGCTTTAATTTGCTAACTAATTAGATTGCTCTATTAAGCAATATCTTCAATTGTGTATCATTAATTTCATGACGAGAAATTAATACCAGAAATTGTGTATCAATTTCTCATCAAACTCTATTTCAGTTTACGAAATGTTTAGCAGCCAATTCAATATGTATGTTATTAATATGTATAAATATGTTTAGAATGTTGTAAACCATGTATTACACTTGCAGCTCGTTCTTTGCTGCGGTGTATTAATAATTTGATCCATGTATTTATGGAGCCTGAAGAGGAATTCGAATATATCTTTTTTACTTTCGATTATTCAATAATTTTTGTTGTATACACACACTTTATAGTGTGTCATCAGTACAATATTATATATATATATATATATATATATATATATATATATATATATATATATATATATATATATATATATATATATATATATATATATAATGAATCATGTTTATCATAGATTGAACTTTATTTTTGTATTATGGAGTTAAAATAATAAAAAATCCAAAAATATGAAATTTTTACCTGCATTTTTGACAAAGATCCTTGTGTTGATAACATTGAAATGATTCAATTAAATTTTCAATTACAACAATAACTAAACTAAATAATATATCCAACGCATCTGGCTATTTTACACTCCATTAGCAACCTGTACAAGGTCGTTTTTGGATACATTTAGGTACATATAAAATAAATATGTTGCTGCTTCATTAACATTGTCAATGACAGTGACATTGAGGCTTCAGAACACATGGATAAAGGAAACTTCAGGAGGTTTTCTGGCCAATTCGAGGCAGCAGCAGAACAATTGGGGAAAAAAACAATGCATCTCCTACTTATATCCACTCAAACTCAATCATATATATGTCTATTTATGTCTTGAAACAATCCAACAATCCCACGTTTACAGTGTTGTCCGGTTAATTGTTTCATAAATCAACAACTTTCTTTTCAATCAATTGTTTATCCAGGTCTTTACTGATTCTTAAGCTCCTCAATTTGTACCCATTGTTTTGTGTTTTAAACTCATTTGCTTGTACAGTGAATCAAACCATCAATACATAAATTCTAAAGGAAGTCAAGCAGGGGCATGACTAAGGAAAGAATAAACATTTCATTAAGGGAGTTTAAAGTTCACTGTAATACATTTACGACATTGTCTTCTTCTTTTTAAAGTTAACATTACTTTTGTTAACCTCATTCGTTTGTTTTTAAGTACGTTGTTCGAGACGATTATTTTGACCACTTCCAAATTACTGAAATTTCAATCTTTGACAAAATTTCAAAAAAATTTCTGAAAATTTCAAAAAAGAAAAACAAATTTCTGAAAATTCATGAGGTATATTTCAGTCACACGTTTGAGTACTTTGTGTATGATTAGGTGTTGATCTTGCAACATACAAATGTTTATCTTACAACTTACAAATGTTTATCTTACAACTTACAAATGTTTATCTTACAACTTACAAATCACCACAACGTCTGAGTGTGTTCCTCTCCCACTATGTGATCCTCAACACCAGTCTGAGACTCTGTGTCTGTTGGTGTCTTTGCCAAAAAAGTTTATATTTACACATTAATTATATTTGTTATATATATATATATATATATATATATATATATATATATATATATATATATATATATATATATATAAATGTTGTACCTAGTAGCCAGAACGTCGTACTCGGCCTGCTATGCAAGGCCCGATTTGCCAAATAAGCCAAGTTTTCCTGAATTAGTATATTTTCTCTAATTTTTTTCTTATGAAATGATAAAGCTACCCATTTCATTATGTATGAGGTCAATTTTTTTTATTGGAGTTAAAATTAACGTAGATATATGACCGAACCTAACCAACCCTACCTAACCTAACCTAACCTATCTTTATAGGTTAGGTTCGGTTAGGTAGCCGAAAAAGTTAGGTTAGGTTAGGTTAGGTAGGTTAGGTAGTCGAAAAACAATTAGTTCATGAAAACTTGGCTTATTAGGCAAATACGGCCTTGCATATTAGGCTGACAAGTGCGTTCTGGCTACTAGGTAAGCACTTGTCAATGGCTACCGTCCTTATTTCGAATGGCTAAATGGAAAAAAAAATTTACCTTAGCGTGAGAGAAACTTTAGCTAAACATAAATTAACTCAAACTCAGCTTGAATAACGGAAACTCTTCTTGAATAACGGAAACTCTTCTTGAATAACTGAAACTCTTCTTGAATAACGGAAACTCTTCTTGAATAACTGAAACTCTTCTTGAATAACTGAAACTCTTCTTGAATAACTGAAACTCTTCTTGAATAACTGAAACTCTTCTTGAATAACTGAAACTTCTTGAATAACTGAAACTCTTCTTGAATAACGGAAACTCTTCTTGAATAACTGAAACTCTTCTTGAATAACGGAAACTCTTCTTGAATAACTGAAACTCTTCTTGAATTTAGCTGAGGTCCACTATCTATCTAGTTGCTTCCACTGGGACAAGAAGCCGGAGGCTTGTTAAAGGTCCCCCACTATTCCTGAGAATGTTTCCTTCAGGAGTTTGAACTGCAGGAATGCCTTGGTATTTCCGGTTTCGGAAATAATATATGCAGTGAGAAAATTTGAAGAGAGAATGTGTTTTGTTTACCATATTTTTCTGGGTTTAAAAATATTGTCAAGAACTTGAAACTTTTTGATATACATGTATTGTTTAATTACGAAAATACTGTTGGAAAACTATTAGTTCGAAACTAAATTGATTGAGAGATGGCTTCTTCAATAACGTATTGTAAAAGCACTTTCAATAGGAAAATAATTCAATTAGCTTTAATATAGATTACAAAATAATGTAATCTGAACATAAGCAGTGATTTGTATATTTTAGATCCTTTTTTGATTTATCAGTTAAAGGGCGATTTGAGTAGGATCACTGATACACATTTGTCTCACTAATACGTTATAATACACTAATACTACTAACTACTAATACACTAATACTACTAACTACTAATACACTAACACTAATACTAATAATATCCAAAATCTTGTGATATTAATATCCACGATGCAGCTCCTATTTATATCCACCTAATCCCGTTCATATATATGTCATTGTATCTCACCTCTCTTCTACCTATATATCCAATCTACTGACTTGTAAATCCATCCTTTTGACGATGTATTATTAAATATGAAAGTACTTAAGATAATTCATCTTTCAATCCATCCTTCGTGGTCTAACAGTCATATATATATATATATATATATATATATATATATATATATATATATATATATATATATATATATATATATATATATATATATATATATATATAGGTGTATACTGGCAGCAGGTTTTCTTTTAAACATGTCTCACTGAATATGACCGCATATTCTGTATTTACTATCTTCTGATTTAGGGCTGCTATCCCTCTAACTATTTTCTTAGCATCAGGGCTTAGCTGAAATAGAAGTTCTCCAAAACTCATTTTCGTAATTTCAAGGTGAAGAAAAGAAGTGAATTACTATAGAATGTATTACACTTATTTATACAATTTGCACAACGTTTCGAACCTCCATGGTTCATTCTCAAGTGAAAAGAATTTTCAGGACTGGTTGATTTTATACCCGCACTGGGTCAGGTGATAAGACAATATAGGTGAAAACATGGGGGGATACATAAGGGATAAATGGGAGGGGGTGAAACATAAGAACATAAGAATAAAGGTAACTGCGGAAGGCCTATTAGCCCATACGAGGCAGCTCCTATTTACATACAAAGATTAATCAAGTGTAATTGACCTGTTATGTTGAACAGTGTCTTCTGTGTTGACATCGTTATGTTCTGGTCTTGTCCTTACTCTCATGGTGGGTAGAGTAAATAGTTCCGTGATTTGGGTGTTCATGGTAGGTTGTTCTATTCTTATGTGAATTGCTTCAAGAATTTGTAATCATCTTGCATCTTGGGTTTTGTCTATTACAGGTGTTTTTGTTCAACATTTCTCTTGCTAGGGTGATGTCATGGGCTTGTCTCATGTGATTCCTGGGTGCACCGGATTGAAGATGGCATGTCAAACGCCTCGTCAGCTTGGTCGACGTCATACCTATGTACTTAGATTGAAGGTTACATCCTTCGTGGGGGCAAGTGTACATGTATACAACGCTTGACTGCTGTAGAGGGTTCTCCGTCGGCTTCGGGCTGTTTTTGATAAGGAGTTCGGAAGTCTTCTTGGTTTTGTAGAATATTATCAGGTTTATGTTTTGGTTAGGAGTAATGCTTTTTACTCCTTTACGGATTATTTCTTTCATTATTCTTTCCTCTTTTATATGTTCACTGTGCATGGTTGATTTGTAATATAATTTTATTGAAGGTATTGTGGTTTCTGTTCTAGGTTCTGGATTATACCAACGGTCCAAGTGTCTTCTTATAGCACGTTTATTTCCGCGTTGCTATATCCATTGTTCACCAATAGCTGAGTTACTCTTTCAAACTCTCTACTCACGTTGCTCCATTCAGAGCAGTGGGTCAGCGCTCGAAGAAAATAAGCATTGAGAACACTGGCTGGGCTTAGTATATACGATGGTGCTTAAAGAGGTTCCTGTTTTTGTTATTAGTACATCCAAGAATGGCAGACTGTTATTTTCACTAAATTCATGTGTAAATCGGAGTACTGACTCTCTCTCTAGATGGCTTTTTAGATCAAATAGTTCATCTGAGTCTTTTACTATTACGAATATGTCATCTACATAACGGCAATATATAGTTGGTTTTTGTCTGCTACTGAAGACCCTGTCTTCGATGGTTCCCATATAAAAATTTGCAAATAAGACTCCTAACGGGGAGCCCATTGCTACTCCGTCTATTTGTAAATACATGTCTCCTTGTGGACTGATGAAAGGGGCTTCCTTTGTACATGCCTCGAGAAGACTCTTCAAATATATATATATATATATATATATATATATATATATATATATATATATATATATATATATATATATATATATAATATACAATTAGTATTTACTTGAGTTCAGGTCTATGCTCATGACTAAACTATACAACTATACCTAATACTTGAGTAATGTGCTATTGTGGTGGCCTCAGTAAAACTCCAAAGATTGATGAAGCAAAATATAAATCAAAACTTTGAATCTTAGTTCAGAAAATGTATCTCGAGTTAGTGTGTGGAAAATGAAGTTAGTGTGTGTGGTGGCTGGAGTTAGTGTGTGGAGGCTACAGTTAGTGTGTAAAGGCTGGGGTTAGTGTGTGGAGGCTGGAGCTAGTGTGTGGTGGCTGGAGCTAGTGTGTGGTGGCTGGGGTTAGTGTGTAAAGGCTGGGGTTAGTGTGTGGTGGCTGGAGTTAGTGTGTGGAGGCTACAGTTAGTGTGTGGAGGCTGGGGTTAGTGTGTGGGGGCTGGAGCTAGTGTGTGGTGGCTGGAGTTAGTGTGTGGAGGCTGGAGTTAGTGTGTGGAGGCTGGAGTTAGTGTGTGGTGAGGGGGACTAGTATGAGGTGGACGGAACACTGACGTCGTTGTAGCTCTCAGCCATGTCGCTGTTTTAATAAAATTGTTCTGTACATTACATTAATTTATTCCATAAAGCAAAATTTAATAAAATTGAACTGACTCAATTTGGGGCTTCATACGCGCTTTTATTTCTGAGTCCAGCCTTTTTTACCTCAGTGTTCCGGCCCCCGCTGGCTGCTCCGAATATATTACGGTAGTCCCGACGTAATTCCATCACCCAGTCAAAGTGCCACAGTTAAACTGAAGTGGCATTCGACAAAGCAGTATTCTATATATATATATATATATATATATATATATATATATATATATATATATATATATATATATATATATATCGTACCTAGTAGCCAGAACGCACTTCTCAGCCTACTATGCAAGGCCCGATTTGCCTAATAAGCCAAGTTTTCATGAATTAATTGTTTTTCGACTACCTAACCTACCTAACCTAATCTAACCTAGCTTTTTCGGCTACCTAACCTAACCTAACCCATAAAGATAGGTTAGGTTAGGTTAGGTAGGGTTGGTTAGGTTCGGTTATATATCTACGTTAATTTTAACTCCAATAAAAAAAATTGACCTCATACATAATGAAATGGGTAGCTTTATCATTTCATAAGACAAAAATTAGAGAAAATATATTAATTCAGGAAAACTTGGCTTATTAGGCAAATCGGGCCTTACATAGTAGGCTGAGAAGTGCATTCTGGCTACTAGGTACGACATATATATATATATATATATATATATATATATATATATATATATATATATATATATATATATATATATTGTACGTAGTAGCCAGAACGCAGTTCTTGGCCTACTATGCAAGGGCCGATTTGCGTAATAAGCCAATTTTTCCAGAATTTCAATATTTTTTTATTTTTTTCTTATGAAATGATAAAACTATTCATTTCATTATGTATGAGTTGATTTTGCTTTAAATTTTAGTTAAAACTAACGTAGATATTTGAGCGAACCTAACCAACCCTACCTTACCTAACCTAACCTATCTTAACCTAACCTAAACTGACATAACTAAATCAATAATTTGTGTTAATAATGTAATATAATAATAATATTTAAAATTAACCAAAAGGAAACAATTTATTGAAAAAAAGAAAATCACTCGGCCTATTAGGCAAATCGGACCTTGCATACTAGGCCGAGAAGTGCGTTCTGGCTACTAGGTAGGACATACATATAAATAATAAAATGGACAGATTTATCATCTCATTAGAAAAAAAAATGATCACTTCATCTTTCCATTATTATTGCTCTAGAGGTGTAGGTGTGTATGCCCTGTCTAGAGGGACCTAACGAGGCCTCCATTTGAGAACACGATACTCTAGAAATTTATTTTGATTCACTTAATCATGTCAGAGCGTTGGCCGGGTAAATTGGGCGTCCGGTTAATCCCTAATTACATTGGGTTTTAGATCATCTCAGCTTATACACGGAATTTATTTAAGCCATCGTACGTATGCGCCAGTCTGAGTAACTTGTGGTTTAATTACTGGGGTAAAGTTGATCTCTAAGTAGCTCTTGCTGTGGCTGAGCGGGATGATTGTTGGTCCCTATATCAAAACTCGAGCAGGAACTTGTGTCTACGTGGTCACGTTACGTGTTGTATACATCGGTTCTGTGCACCGGTTACTATATATCAGGTTCCGTACATTAGGTTCCATACATTAGGTTCAGTACACGAGCTTCAATACACTAGGGTTCTATACACGAGATTATGTACACTAGGTTCAGTACAACAGGTTCTACATATTCGGTTCTATACACCAGGTTCAATACACCGCATTAAATTGGTTTATGTTTACATAAGATATTATGAACATCGCGCGCGCCCGTGTGTGTGTGTGTGTGTGTGTGTATGTGTGTGTGTGTGTATGTGTGTGTGTGTGTGTGTGTGTGTGTGTGTGTGTGTGTGTGTGTGTGTGTGTGTGTTCGCGCGCGCGCGTTTGCTCAACCTGTATACAAGTTCCAAAGCCAATTGAGCTCCATCATATCCACATTTGAAACTGTGTATGGAGTCATCCTCCACCACATCACTGCCTACTGCATTCCATTTATTAACTAATGTGTGCCTGCGTGTGCGTGTTCAGTAGGCCTATGCATGCCAAACAGTCCGAACAACAACTACAAATGAATAACTACCACCAGAGTTAACTACTATAATGGGTGGGTGGGAGGGGGGTTGGGGTTCAGTGTGGTAATGCTCTGTAGTTCAGCCCACAGTCAATAAAGCTATCCAGTGTCCCATTCAATTACCCCACGTGCTGTTTTACGCAGTGTTGCGTTACGCTCCCAATATGCATAAGCGAAAGCCTCGCGTTTCAATATGGATTCGCTTTGAGTTGTTAAAAACGGGTTTAATACGCGTATCATAATCACAATACACGTATGATCTGAACTGCGGCAAATTGTCAAAATGTTTATTTGGACTTTTGTACCCAGAGGCGCCACTGTAGCGCCAAGTACAAGCGGACTTGTTCATGATCATGTACGGTTGAGTTCTAGCAACACAATCCTAAGTTCCCAACTAGTTGGTGAGGTGGTTGTGTTGTGTGTAAGGTGTTGCAGGTGGCTGGTCCGCGGCTAGTTGGTGAGGTGGTTGTGGTGTGTGTGTAAGGTGTTGCAGGTGGCTGGTCCGCGGCTAGTTGGTGAGGTGGTTGTGGTGTGTGTAAGGTGTTGCAGGTGGCTGGCTGGTCCGCGGCTTACCTGGACTTTGGTCCACGGTGGTGGCCTGGCTGACGTCACAGGTGACGTGGCAGTCTTGGCGGCGTTCTCACTCCGCCTCTCACTGATACAACTCACCTTAACACATTATTTTATAAACCTTACAGAAGCAGCCGTGCGCAGAGGCCTGGGGCCGTGTGCAGCGCGCCGGGCCGTGTGCAGCGGCGGCCGGCTGATAGCCACAGATAAGGAGAGTGGTCGGTGTTGGTACGCCGCACCGCTCCTGACCTCTGGTAGGGCCTCCTCTTGAGAGATAGTGTGGGTGGAGAGGCTCAGATAACAGCCACATCCACTTGCCTGTCAACGACTCTGAAGTGTCGTAATGACTTCTGTTGCTAAGTGATTGTACAAATTGCGTCGCAGTCTAGTTAAGTAATTTCTATGTAGAACACGGTAATCTAAATGCTTGTGCTATTTATTTTAATTGAAATTTATCGTAAATGATAAATACATTTGAAAGTTATTTATAATTAAGTGGATTATTTAATAACTCGCTAACTGCAGATTACTTTAGGATCTTGTTCTTTTAAGCCTACCAGCTGCTCAAGGACATAAATGGTATATATTGCTTAACTTGCAGCTTTCAGTTCCTTGTATTCATACATGTTTGTTTCTGACTTTAACATAGGATTATAATACAGGCGATGAGTCGAAATAACGGGGCTGAAGTGTGTTGACCAGACCACACAATCGACTTGAGAATGGTCCAGGACGGACCGAAACGTCGTCGTCCCTTCACCTTCTAGTGTAGGATTATAATATTTAAAAATGAAGGAAACTACTAAGGTGTATTGCCCCAATTGAGGCAGCTTCGATATAGGCCTATTCTCTGTTTCTCATGTAATTGTCCAATTTCTACCCCATTAGCTTATCTGATATTTGTTAGCTTGTTCTGTAGTCTCTTGTACCAAGCTTCTTAATCTATAACTTTCTTAAATCTAAACTTTTTCCTTTTTTATAATTATCGTTTAAATTCAGGAACTACCTGGGTGAATACTGGTTTGTGAATAGTATAATGGATTTACGGAACAAATTATCAGGTAACATAACATGCGGGATCCCCTGATTGTTACAAGCGTTCTCTTGAGATTCCACAACGGACACAATACGGGGAATTACAATGCCCGAACCCCAAGACCCGACCTAACCTAACCAACGTAGAAAACGTGGATGATTGTGAGGTGCTGCGTGGCATATTAACATGTATTTTGTCCCTTGGTGACCAAACCGGACAAAATGCGGCGCGGTATTTGTGAGGATATAAATGAATGAGATTGAGTTGACATAGGGAAGAACTGGCTAATATCAGAAGAAATCTCTGCGTTGAAACTTCACGGATAGTCAGCCCCCTCCCCCCCCAGGGAAGAATAATCAGCCGTAGGGACGAATAATCAGTCCCCAGGGACGAATAATCAGCCGTAGGAACGAATAATCAGCTCCCAGGGACGAATAATCAGCCGTAGGGACGGATAATCAACCCCCAGGGACGAATAATCAGCTCCCAGGGACGAATAATCAGCTGCCAGGGACGAATAATCAGCCGTAGGGACGAATAATCAACCCCCAGGGACGAAAAATCAGCCCCCCGGGAAGAATAATCAGCTCCCAGGGACGAATAATCAGCTTCAATGACGAATAATTATCGCGAATAATTATATGAGAATAGTCAGTCCCCAGGGGAGAAAAGTCAGCCCCCAGGGGAGAATAGTCAGCCCCCAGGGGAGAATAGTCAGCCCCCCGGGGAGAATAGTCAGCCCCCAGGGGAGAATAGTCAGCCCCCCGGGGAGAATAGTCAGCCCATAGGGGAGAATAGTCAGCCCCCAGAGGAGAATAGTCAGCCCCCAAGGGAGAATAGTCAGCCCCCCAGGGGAGAA
Source organism: Procambarus clarkii (assembly GCF_040958095.1). Taxonomy (NCBI): domain Eukaryota; kingdom Metazoa; phylum Arthropoda; class Malacostraca; order Decapoda; family Cambaridae; genus Procambarus; species Procambarus clarkii. The sequence continues at coordinate 19,052,261 of NC_091224.1, forward strand.
TAGTCAGCCCCCCAGGGGAGAATAGTCAGCCCCCAGGGGAGAATAGTCAGCCCCCAGGGGAGAATAGTCAGCCCCCAGGGGAGAATAGTCAGCCCCCAGGGGAGAATAGTCAGCCCCCAGGGGAGAATAGTCAGCCCCCAGGGAAGAATAGTCAGCCCCCAGGGGAGAATAGTCAGCCCCCAGGGGAGAATAGTCAGCCCCCCAGGGGAGAATAGTCAGCCCCCCGGGGAGAATAGTCAGCCCCCAGGGGAGAATAGTCAGTCCCCAGAGGAGAATAGTCAGCCCCCAAGGGAGAATAGTCAGCCCCCCAGGGGAGAATAGTCAGCCCCCTGAGGAGAATAGTCAGCCCCCAGAGGAGAATAGTCAGCCCCCAGGGGAGAATAGTCAGCCCCCAGAGGAGAATAGTCTGCCCCCAGAGGAGAATAGTCAGCCCCCAGAGGAGAATAGTCAGCCCCCAGAGGAGAATAGTCAGCCCCCAGAGGAGAATAGGCAGCCCCCAGGGGAGAATAGTCAGCCCCCAGAGGAGAATAGTCAGCCCCCCAGGGGAGAATAGTCAGCCCCCAGAGGAGAATAGTCAGCCCCCAGAGGAGAATAGGCAGCCCCCAGGGGAGAATAGTCAGCCCCCAGAGGAGAATAGTCAGCCCCCAGAGGAGAATAGTCAGCCCCCAGAGGAGAATAGGCAGCCCCCAGAGGAGAATAGTCAGCCCCCCCAGGGGAGAATAGTCAGCCCCCAGAGGAGAATAGTCTGCCCCCAGAGGAGAATAGTCAGCCCCCAGAGGAGAATAGTCAGCCCCCAGGGGAGAATAGGCAGCCCCCAGGGGACAATAGTCAGCCTCCAGGGGAGAATAGTCAGCCCCCAGAGGAGAATAGTCAGCCCCAGGGTAGAATAGTCTGCCCCCAGAGGAGAATAGTCAGCCCCCAGAGGAGAATAGTCAGCCCCAGAGGAGAATAGTCAGCCGCCAGAGGAGAATAGTCAGCCCCCAGAGGAGAATAGTCAGCCCCAGGGTAGAATAGTCTGCCCCCAGAGGAGAATAGTCAGCCCCCAGATGAGAATAGTCAGCCCCAGAGGAGAATAGTCAGCCCCAGGGTAGAATAGTCTGCCCCCAGAGGAGAATAGGCAGCCCCCAGGGGAGAATAGTCAGCCTCCATGGGAGAATAGTCAGCCCCCAGAGGAAAATAGTCAGCCCCCAAAGGAGAATAGTCAGCCCCCAGGGGAGAATAGGCAGCCCCCAGGGGAGAATAGTCAGCCTCCAGGGTAGAATAGTCTGCCCCAAAGGAGAATAGTCACCCCCAGAGGAGAATAGTCTGCCCCCAGAGGAGAATAGGTAGCCCCCAGAGGAGAATAGTCAGCCCCCAGGGGAGAATAGTCAGCCCCCAGAGTAGAATAGGCAGCCCCCAGAGGAGAATAGGCAGCCCCCAGAGGAGAATAGTCAGCCCCCCAGGGGAGAATAGTCAGCCCCCAGAGGAGAATAGTCTGCCCCCAGAGGAGAATAGTCAGCCCCCAGAGGAGAATAGTCAGCCCCCAGAGGAGAATAGGCAGCCCCCAGAGGAGAATAGTCAGCCCCCCAGGGGAGAATAGTCAGCCCCCAGAGGAGAATAGTCTGCCCCCAGAGGAGAATAGTCAGCCCCCAGAGGAGAATAGGCAGCCCCCAGGGGAGAATAGTCAGCCTCCATGGGAGAATAGTCAGCCCCCAGAGGAAAATAGTCAGCCCCCAGAGGAAAATAGTCAGCCCCCAAAGGAGAATAGTCAGCCCCCAGGGGAGAATAGTCAGCCCCCAGAGGAGAATAATCAGCCCCCAGAGGAGAATAGTCAGCCCCCAGAGGAGAATAGTCAGCCCCCAGAGGAGAATAGTCAGCCCCCAGGGGAGAATAGTCAGCCCCCAGGGGAGAATAGTCAGCCCCCAGAGGAGAATAGTCAGCCCCAGAGGAGAATAGTCAGCCCCCAGGGGAGAATAGGCAGCCCCCAGGGGAGAATAGTCAGCCCCCAGAGGAGAATAGTCAGCCCCAGGGTAGAATAGTCTGCCCCCAGAGGAGAATAGTCAGCCCCCAGAGGAGAATAGTCAGCCCCAGAGGAGAATAGTCAGCCCCCAGAGGAGAATAGTCAGCCCCAGGGTAGAATAGTCTGCCCCCAGAGGAGAATAGTCAGCCCCCAGATGAGAATAGTCAGCCCCAGAGGAGAATAGTCAGCCCCAGGGTAGAATAGTCTGCCCCCAGAGGAGAATAGGCAGCCCCCAGGGGAGAATAGTCAGCCTCCATGGGAGAATAGTCAGCCCCCAGAGGAAAATAGTCAGCCACCAAAGGAGAATAGTCAGCCCCCAGGGGAGAATAGGCAGCCCCCAGGGGAGAATAGTCAGCCTCCAGGGTAGAATAGTCTGCCCCCAAAGGAGAATAGTCAGCCCCCAGAGGAGAATAGTCTGCCCCCAGAAAAGAATAGGTAGCCTCCAGAGGAGAATAGTCAGCCCCCAGGGGAGAATAGTCAGCCCCCCAGGGGAGAATAGTCAGCCCCCAGGGGAGAATAGTCAGCCCCCAGAGGAGAATAGTCAGCCCCCAGAGGAGAATAGTCTTTCCCCAGAGGAGAATAGGCAGCTCCCAGAGGAGAATAATCAGCCCCCATAGAAGAATAGTCAGCCCCCCAGGGGAGAATAGTCAGCCCCCAGGGGAGAATAGGTAGCCCCCAGGGGAGAATAGTCAGCCCCCGGAGGAGAATAGTCAGCCCCCATAGAATAATAGTCAGCCCCCAGGGAAGAATAGTCAGCCCCCATAGAATAATAGTCAGCCCCCAGGGAAGAATAGTCAGCCCCCATAGAATAATAGTCAGCCCCCAGGGAAGAATAATCAGCCCCCATAGGAGAATAGTCAGCCCCCAGGGAAGAATAATCAGCCCCCATAGGAGAATAGTCAGCCCCCAGGGAAGAATAATCAGCCCCCATAGAATAATAGTCAGCCCCCAGGGAAGAATAGTCAGCCCCCATAGAATAATAGTCAGCCCCCAGGGAAGAATAGTCAGCCCCCATAGAATAATAGTCAGCCCCCAGGGAAGAATAATCAGCCCCCATAGGAGAATAGTCAGCCCCCATAGGAGAATAGTCAGCCCCCAGGGAAGAATAATCAGCCCCCATAGGAGAATAGTCAGCCCCCAGGGAAGAATAATCAGCCCCCATAGGAGAATAGTCAGCCCCCAGGGAAGAATAGTCAGCCCCAAGGAGACATTGTAGTGTCTCCGAGGGAGGCACTACAATGTATACGAGGGTTGACTACAAGACACTACACTACGAGATGTATGAGGGTTGTTATAATAAGTGACAGGATGCATCGTTGCGTTTTCACTGCAAATTTTGCAATTCCTGTCAATTATGTCTCGAATCACCATTTCATCCTTATTGTATGCCTGGGTGAATGTATTTTCCAATGGGGGAAAATAGACTCCCAAGAAAAGACTTCGTAGTGTATTATAAATGTACATTCACTCAGATATACAAGAAGGAGGAAAAGTTGATACGAGTCATAATTGACAGGAATTGTAAACTTTGCAGTGAAAAATGAACTTTGGAGAGTTAATATTTCAACTTCCCTCGACAGTGAAGAAAAACAAAGAAACATTAAGAAGATTCGTGTAAGAATCATTAATCTTACACTTTCGGTCCTATTCAACAATATATATATATATATCACTAAGTCTATATATAAGTCTATATATATAGACTTATATATAGACTGAACAGATCTTACAATACTAATAGTCATTGTAAGGGAGTATTGTAAGATCTGTTCACTTGAGAATGAACCATGGAGGTTCGAAACGTCGTGCAAATTATATAAATAAGTGTAATACACTCTATAGTAAATCACTTCTTTTCTTCACCTTAAAAGTACGAAAATGAGTTTTGGAGAACTCCTTTTTCAATTAAGCCCTGATGCTAAGAAAATAGTTAGAGGGATAGAAGCCCTAAACCAGAAAATAATAAATACAGAATATGCGGTCATATTCAATGAAACATATATATATATATATATATATATATATGTCGTACCTAGTAGCCAGAACTCACTTCTCAGCCTACTATGCGAGGAACGATTTGCCTAATAAGCCAAGTTTTCCTGAAATAATAAATTTTCTCTAATTTTTTTCTTATGAAATGATAAAGCTACCCATTTCATTATGTATGAGGTCAATTTTTTTTAATTGGAATTAAAATTAACGTAAATATATGACCGAACCTATCCAACCCTACCTAACCTAACCTAACCTATCTTTTTAGGTTAGGTTAGGTTAGGTAGCCGAAAACGTTAGGTTAGGTTAGGTTAGGTAGGTTAGGTTGTCGAAAAAACATTATTTCATGAAAACTAGGCTTATTAGGCAAATCAGGCCTTGCATAGTAGGCTGAGAAGTGAGTTCTGGCTACTAGGTACGACATATATATATATATATATATATATATATATATATATATATATATATATATATATAAATAAATAAATATATAATATATATATAAATATATAATATATGATAAATAGATAATAAATATATAATAAATAATATATATAAATATATATAAATAAATATATAAATAAATAAATATATAAATATATATATATATATATATATATATATATATATATATATATATATATATATATATATATATATATATATGTTACATTTAGTGTGACTGCATTATTTTCTTGTTTAGGGCTTCAATCCATCTGACAAGTGCTCCTGCATCTTGGTGAAATTAGAAGAGGATTTCTCTAAATGTCATATATGTTCAAGATTGACTAAAAGAAAAAAATTAGCTGTTGAATGTATTTCACTTTTTATAAATTTACTCAATGTTTCGAACCTACAAGGTTCATTCTCAAGTGAGGAGACAGGAGGGAACCATATTGGTAGTATTCTGCTTGAAGATTAAGCACATACAATTACGTGGGGAGTAAGTTGTAAAGGCAGGAGACTCGGTTCAATAACCTATTTAAACAAAGATTAGTCAGGTGTAGAGGGCACGGCGTTTTGTGCAATGACTTCACCCTTGTCATCTTAGTGTTCTGGTTTTGCTCTCACTCTCATAGTGGGTAGAGTGAATAGTTCCGTTATTTGAGTATTTATGGCGAGTTGTTCTATTTTTATGTGATTTTATTCAACATTTCTCCTATTAGGGTGATGTCATGGGTTTCTCTCGTGTGATTTTTAGGGGCACCTGATTGAAGATGACAGGTCAAACGCCTCGTGAGCTTGGTTGACGTCATACTAATGTACTTAGATTGAAAGTTATATCCTTCGTGGGAGCAGGTGTGAAAATATACCTCGCTCGACTCCTGTAAATGGTTCTCAGCTGGTTTCCGGCAGATTTTAATGAGCAGGTTCGTAGTCTTATTTGTTTTATAGTCTCTGATGATGTCTATGTTTTGGATAGATAGACAGAGAAAGAGAGAAAGACAGACAGACAGACAGAGACAGAGATATAGCTAACAAGTAGATAGAGACTGACAGAGACAGAAAGAGAAAGAGACAAACAAACATACAGAGACAGAGAGATGAGATAGGTCTGTGTCGGACAGACCCGGTCCACCATGGCAAAGAAAGACGTTGGAAGACAGAAATTGCTAGAGACATACAACAAAACACAGAGACATGCAGACAGACAGACAGAGGCTGAAACAGACGGATAGAGATAGGAAGAGAGGGACGGAGATGGGTGTGAAGAGAGGGGAGAAAGAGGGGGGGGGGGCAGACCGGTGGGGAGGGGGAAGAAGAAAGGAGAGGTGAGAGAGGAGGAGATGGAAAAAGAGTGGGAGACGGGTAAATCGAAGAAGACGAGAGGGCTGCAAGACGGACATGGTTGAATTAGGCGGTATGTGCAGAGAGAGAGAGAGAGAGAGAGAGAGAGAGAGAGAGAGAGAGAGAGAGAGAGAGAGGGACAGAGAGAGAGAGAGAGAGGGAGAGGGAGGGAGGGAGAGAGGGAGAGGGAGGGAGGGAGGGAGAGAGGGAGAGAGAGAGAGAGACACAGACAGACAGACAGACAGACAGACAGACAGACAGACAGACAGACAGGAGGGAGTGGAGAAGAGAGGGCAGAGGGGTAAGAAAGTTGGAGAGAGAGGAGATGGGAGGAGAAGAGGCATAGGGAGAGAGAGAGGAGATGGGAAGAGAAGAGGCATAGGGAGAGAGAGAGGAGATGGGAAGAGAAGAGGCATAGGGAGAGAGAGAGGAGATGGTAAGAGAAGAGGCATAGGGAGAGAGAGAGGAGCAAAGAGGGAGACAGGTAGGGAGGGGAGGAGCGCAGAACAGTACCCCACTGCTAAATGTTCCAGAGAAAACATCTAGGAGGGAGGGAAAATGGAAGGGGGGAACTGTGGGAGAATTGAAGGAAGGGAAAAATTTGAATGAGTGAAAAATTGGAGGGAGGGAAAAAACTGGAGGGAGGGAGTGTCCTGGGCATCTATCTATAAATTATAATGTCTGTCTGTTTGTACCCATGTGGAGGACGGGAAGCTCGGAGTTTGGGACGCACTTTACACAACTTTGCAGGATGCCTTATGTTCCCGAGAGTCACATAGGGTGGTCGGGGCCATTCACAGTGATGAAGATAATACTCACCTAGTTGTGCTTGACATTCGGCTCTTTGGTCCCGCCTCTCAACTGTCATTCAACTGGTGTACAGATTCTGGAGCCAATTGGACTCTCTCATATCTACATTTGAAACTGTGTATGGAATCTGCCTCTATCACTGCCCAATGCATTCCATTTGTTAACTACTTTGACACTGACAAAATTATTAAATGTTTACTCAGAGTTGTTCAATGTCAACCAATATTTTTTGACTAGTTGTATGTGAAAAGGGCTGCAATTGTTTCAAGTTTCAGTACTGCAGCGTAAATAGAAGGGGAGATTTTTTTTTGTTTTTTGTTTTATTCAACGACTTTTACACATATTCAAGTGTAAATAAATAAACACACCTTTTGGATATAATCATTCTATGACACTTTTCTGCCACATTAGCATATAATAAAGGATCTGTAGTAAGATCCTTTATTATATGTAGGATCTGTAGTAAGATGTAGGTTTCAAAACATCTTTAGTTTTCCTAATACAAATAGTCAAAGTGACCCCAAAAAATTATGCACATAAGTCATGCTTATTGCTATTATAAAATCAATAAATGAACTTAGAGAAAAAAAACTTACTACCAACTTTAGAGACATGCACTCTACATATACGGTGTATATTTCATGTAAATTGAATAAAAAATGAAAAAGTTATTTGAAAGTTTATGTTACTTGAAAATAAATAAGAAAATAATAAAGTCGTAGATCCCAATTTGCCCCAAATATGCAATAAATGAAAACTCGTTCGATTTCAATTAAACTTTTTTGACAAGTTGTATATGACAAGGGTTTCATCTGGTCCAAGTCTCAGCATCGTACCATAAATAGGAAGGGATATTAAAAATAGGTGAAGTGTCAAAATTATTCCAAAATGGTCAAAAACGATTATCAAACACAAGTGTCAACTGAAATCATATCTATGACTTTTAGCTATCACAATAGCATATATAAAAAACAATATTATAATTAGTTTGATTAGAAAAAAAAATTAAGTTAAAAAAAATGTGTTTTTTCCAATTTTTTTTTATCGGACGATTTGCATGATTTGCAGAACGCTTTAAAAGAGACCAACGTCGTCTATGCCTTCAAATGCCCTCTTGGGGACTGTAAGCCTCAAAAAACCCAGTATATAGGCAAGACAACAACATCTCTTTCCAGGCGTTTAACGATGCATAAGCAACAGGGCTCCATTAAGGAACATATAATCTCTTCCCACAAACAAACCATCACCAGAGAAATCTTAGCAAACAACACAGAAATCATCGATAGATACAGCGATAGCAGGCGGCTTGACGTCTGCGAGGCACTACACATCAAGAAGTCAACACCAGCAATCAACAGCCAATTAATGCACAACTATTTTCTACCCACTTCAAGACTCTGCTCCAATATAGCAGCATCAAGAAATATGGACCAATAGGCTTTCTACAATTACTTCCACTCAATACCCATTGTTTCGTGTTCTGTTTTGTGTTTGAATTTAATACCCTTTCAATACCCATTGTTTCGTGTTCTGTCTTGTGTTTGAATTTAATACCCATTCAATACCCATTGTTGAAAGTTTGTTTTCACCTCATCCACCTCACCCAAATGTAGATATAAACTCGAAGATGTGCAAGCTCTATTCAGTTTCAGTTGTGTGTTTGTAAACTAAAGTCTTTGAAAATGTAATAAGTTTTACGAAACGCGCTCAAGTGTCGCGTCAAGACTAGAAATAAAAATGAATTTTGGAGAATTGATCTTTGAATTACCATCAACAGTGAAAAGATAGAGAAAATTCGTGTTAGAATTATTAATCTTACTTTTTCGGTCATATTTAATAATATATATATATATATATATATATATATATATGAGTGTATATCACGAAAATAAACATTGTCACATATATATATATATATATATATATATATATATATATATATATATATATATATATATATATATATATTATTATTAAGCATAAAGATAATTTAATGAAAAATAAAAATGTTATTTTATATGACTGAGAATTGCTTCTTGCTACAACCTTGACATATGAAATATAATCTCAGACATGTATTTGGTTATCTTAAGAGCTGTACCGCATCAGGAGTGTCATCAGTAAGTCTTCTCCTATTATTTACCTTCACTAAGTTAATCCCTGAAAACAAATATTGGCATGAATATGTCAATAAAAAAATATTAATACTGCCATTGCGTGATTTTACCACACAGTCAAAAGTTTCAGGAATGGATTTTCAGACTTTCTAAACATCTTTTTCTGTAATTTCTGCATTAATGGAATCACTAACTGATCTCTTTTTAATAATTTTTAGATCAGCTTTGAAATCGAAACATTTTTTACTCAACCTTTAGCAGCTTTGTAAATACATCAATTGGATTTTCAAATTATCCTAATCAGTTTCCCTGCAACATTTTCAAATTCACTTTGACTTAATATTACACTTTACGAATTTTGCAGTTTCTTCAAATGACCTGAATTTAGTAAATCTTAAAGAAAATTGATTAGCTGTTGAATCAATGGGGCTCTAAAATTACATATGAAGGTTCTGATTACTAGTTTTCTCATGACTTTCAAGATCTGTCATGTGTTTTTTAAAGGCGAAATATTAAATGGTGAAATTTGTCAACATCACCTTTAACAAATTTCAGTTTGATTTCAAAGGGTTTTATGTTGTCAAACATTACAACAAGTGTTTTGGCAGATCCCTGAAGTTTAAATATTCGAGCCATTTAAATATGAGGATAAATCTGTGAGAAACGCCACTCTATAAATCCTCACAACGTCAGATTATTCTTAACAAAAAAATGTTCGTCAAAAACAAACGAATTTCCTCCAAACACAACAAATCTTTTAAGGGCAGAACCTCTACTAATCCAGCGAACACAGAACAATTATTCTGTCCACCGAATTCACATATATCGGTAAATTATGATATTGACTTTTATTCAAAGCACGTTCAGAAATATAATTAAGTATCTTAGTTACAATTTTCATCAGAAGCTTTTGAAGTTCCTTAAAGAACCAACTTTTGCACACAATGTTCCACTTGTCCAAATCAATGAAACTCTACCAATGGATATCAAATACTTTTATATAAACACATTTACAAAATAATTTGTAAAAACACCATAATTTATCACACCAACTATTTTTCAAAGGTTAACCTGTTGAATAGTTTACTCCTGCCTTGCACATGTGACCTTCTGGGGTGTGTTCGGGTAACATTACCAAGTTAATGAGTTCTATGAACACTTCCTAACCAGTTTGTAAACTAACAAAATTATCATTCGCTGCATCATTTGAAAGTTTTGATATTTTATATATGTATGTTTTGTTATGGGTGCGTATTAAAGAGTTATGTGGTGGCATATAACATGCAGTGCCATAGGCAGTGCCACATGGCATGCCATAGGTTCGCGACCCTTGTATTAGGGGAAGACCCAGGCTGTACCCGGGTCTCTTTTACCCCCTTTCCCACTCCTCCCAATCTCCCCCTCTCTCATCTTTCTTCCACTATCTTCCTATCTCACTCTCTACAACTTTCTCCTCTCTTATACCTCTCTTCTCTCACCCTCTCCATTTTTCTCCCGCCCTCTCTCACCTCTTCTCCCCTCTTTCTCCTCTCTCCTCCTGTCTCCATCCTCTCTCCTTCCTTTTCTTAAAATATTCTGCTTCTCCTTCTCTCTCTTCACACATCAGCCCTCTCCCCCTTTCTCCTTCTCTCCCTATCTCTATCTCTTTCTGTCTCTGCCTTTCTCTTTGGCCACCTCAGTCTGCCTCTGTTTATTGTTGTCTCTATGTCTATATTTTTCTGATTGTTTCCTGTCACTCTCTCTCTCTCTCTCTCTCTGGTCGACCCAGTCTCTCTCTGCCGGCCTGTCACTCTCTGTCTCTGGTTCCGTCTGTCTCTATCTGTCTGTATGTCTCAGTTTCAAGTTGCCTGTGTCTCGGTATATTTGCATACTACCATTGTGTCTCGGTCTGTCTTTCTCTCTCATAAAACTAATATAATGGTCAACTATTGATATGTGAGTGGTCCGTCGGTGGGACGAGTCCAGTAAAGAATTATATAATAGTTACCCATTTGCTTTGAGAAAGAGTAGGGCTTGATGCAAGCCTATGACGCAGTGGCAGGTTCTCCTGTTTCATGCTACTACAGCCACAAAATGAACAGCAGAAAATTGATGTTAATTATCCCGATATCAGCGAATAATGGTGTATATTAAAAATAAGACAAAAAGGAGTTATGACATTTCAGTTTTCAAATTATTTAGGTGTGACCAGCAGACAGTACCACAAATGATCGTGGGGGTCAGAATTTTAACCTTTTGTGCTGTTCCAATTTAAATTCTGGCGACTCCGACCAGCCTATGATGGTCCCGTACCCCAGACCATTCCTCCAGAGAAGGTAGACGAGGCTAGCCCCAAGCATCTGGCCTACCACTTAGACGGACAGGCAAACAGTTAAACACACATTTTCTCTTATTGATACTAATGGAATACCCAACATTGCCCGGGTCTCTCTGTTTACCACCTGTCTTTCCATCACTTCCAAAAATTCTAGCATGGACTCCTTATCTAGTCACAAACATGATTAAGTGAAAGAAAGGTGACGGAAATCTCACCAGAGCGAAATGTCCCGGAGTTGAGAGGTATGAGTTAAGAGGAACGGCTTCTGTTATTAAACGTCACGTCACTCGAAGGCACAAAAGTTAAGGGAGACGTGATTAACACCTAAAAAAAAAATTCAGGAAAGATTGATAGGGAACATAAAGGAAAAAATATTTAGCGCAAGTGGAACACGAGCAAAAAAACACATGTGGAACACACACATAGCATCCAAATGAGCAACAGAGTCATTAGAAAACCAACAGAGTGATGGTTTGAAGTGGCAGAGTAGCCAAATATGAGGAACGCGGACTCCAAACAAAGCTTCAGATGTAGATATGAGAGCTCCGGAGCCTCAGTAACCTGTACATCAGTTGATTGACGGTTGAGAGGCGAGACCAAAGAACCAAAGCTCACCTGGCGTGAGAAAAACTATGTGAGGACCCAGGAGCATCACGGAACACTGGTACCCACACACCAGGAGCATCATGGGACACTGGTACCCTCACACCAGGAGTATCTGGGGACACTTGTGTATACACCCAGGAGCTACACCCACCTCCAGGAGCATCCCAGTACCCTAGTTCCCACATTCATACTTCAGAAAATGAAATATAAATTATTCTTGTTCATTTAAAAGCGTATCTCTGTTGCAGTTTAATTTCCAAACATATATGTTCATTTCCGAATATATGTAAACATATTCTTCGTTAAAAATAGTTACCAAGATCTTTAAAGTGAAAATTAATATAAAAATAACAATTCAATGAATTAAAGATACATAGAAGCAGGTAAGGTAGTGAAGATCACTGAGCCGAGTTCTGGTCACAACACAACTCTCAAAGGTGATAAATGTATCAGATAAAGACAGATTAGAGGAGCGTAGATGTTGTGTGCTGGTTAGCGAGACTCGCTGAGTATGGTGCTGGCAACGTTATCCTCTCACTCTGACACACATACACAACGGGCTTATCAACATTGGTCTTATCTTGCCTGAGTGTTTAGTGCTGTTTTCTCCTCCTTATGACAGAATATCATGCTGTTCCTTCCGAACTGTGTATATATATATCTATGTGTGTATATCACGAAAATAAACACGTGATTAAGAATGTGACAATGTCAGACCACGGAGGAAAAATGAAACAGGAAATTTCCTTAAGTACTTTCGTATATTAAATACATCTTCAGAAGGACCTTCTGAAGATGTATTTAATATACGAAAGTACTTAAGGAAATTTCCTGTTTCATTTTTCCTCCGTGGTCTGACATTGTCATATATATATATATAAATAAAAGGGTAAATGCTCGTTTGTTCAAAATCGCTAATCTCCGAAAGTTCTTCACCGATTGCTTTGAATTTTGACACAACGTTCCATTCGCATACGAGTGTGTTTTTATATACCTACTCTATAGATATCCCGTCTTTGACAGGCAAAAATATGTTTTTTTGAGAAACAGCGCCATTTGATATACGTACAATCAACACACGCTGTAATCTCCAAATGTTCTACACTGATTGCTTTGAAATTTTGACACAGCGTTTCATTAAAATACGCACATGTTTTTATATATCTACTATATAGATACCACACATGTGACAGGTAAAAAATGTTTTTTATGAAAAAACAGCACCATCTGTTGCACGTTTTTTTAACTGTTTTTATTTTTCAGTGTTGGGAATATCAGATCATTTGATGTTCCAATTTATCTAATGGAAACAAAATAATATGATCATTTGGGAACACATCCGACGAGGGAGTGGGGAATGATGGGGAGGACCAGGCGATGGGAGTGGGGGGATGCTGGGGACGACAAGGAAATGGGGGAGGAGGTAATGGTTCGGAAAACGAGGGAACGGGTAGTGGGGGATGGGGGAAAGGACAAGGGGACAGGGGAGTAGAGGGTGGTGGGGAGGACGAGGAGACGTGGTAGGTGGAGACGACGAGGGGACGAGGGAGTGGGGAATGGTTGGGAGGACACGGGAATAAGGGAGTGGGGAATAGTGTGGAGGAAGAGAGGATGTATATATCCTGACGCGACCAATGCGTCAACCAATGGTTGACGCATTGGTACATATATATATATATATATATATATATATATATATATATATATATATATATATATATATATATATATATATATATATATATATATACCAATGCTATTTGAACCCCCCCCCCCCCCCTGCACTCTGATGTAATCTTGGGTATAGTATTTTATCAAATCACCTCATTCTTTAGGGCACACGTGAGGAACACAAATGCAAACAAGCCTGAATGATCCCCAGGACTATATGCTCCTGGGGACCCAGGAGACCCAAACATATAATCCCCAGGACTATATGTTTGATATATATAACGAGTTGGACTGTGTCAATGGTTGACGTGTTGGTCTTTGTCAAGGGTTGACGTGTTGGTCTGTGTCAAGGGTTGACGTGTTGGTCTTTGTCAAGGGTTGACGTGTTGGTCTGTGTCAAGGGTTGACGTGTTGGTCTGTGTCAATAGTGGACGTGTTGGTCTGTGTCAATAGTGGACGTGTTGGTCTGTGTCAATAGTGGACGTGTTGGTCTGTGTCAAGGGTTGACGTGTTGGTCTGTGTCAAGGGTTGACGTGTTGGTCTGTGTCAATAGTGGACGTGTTGGTCTGTGTCAAGGGTTGACGTGTTGGTCTGTGTCAATAGTGGACGTGTTGGTCTGTGTCAATAGTGGACGTGTTGGTCTGTGTCAATAGTGGACGTGTTGGTCTGTGTCAATAGTGGACGTGTTGGTCTGTGTCAATAGTGGACGTGTTGGTCTGTGTCAATAGTGGACGTGTTGGTCTGTGTCAATAGTGGACGTGTTGGTCTGTGTCAATAGTGGACGTGTTGGTCTGTGTCAAGGGTTGACGTGTTGGTCTGTGTCAATAGTGGACGTGTTGGTCTGTGTCAAGGTTTGTTGAGTTGGACTGTATCAACGGTAGACGTGTTGCCATGACCACATAATGACATGATGTCATTAGGTCGTGATGTCATTATGTCATCAATGACATATGAAATGATGACATGATATCATCATTCATACCAACTCTAAGTCTTTGCTCCAGGCATTGTTATCCAGCCATCACAGAGATAATATACAACTCATCACAGAAATCCTACATATAGGAAAAGAAGCACACAATCTATGTGAGATTTTTTTTCTTGACGAAAATTTCCTACTGATGTTATGTTAATGCAACTTCCTCGCTCGGGAGGCAGACCTCAAACAGAAAGAACTGCTACTGCAGATTTTTACTTTAAACCTGACATCAGTGGAAAAGTCCCGCCAAACACACCGAAACTACGACGTTGGTACAACGTTCGAACAAGTTTTAACACCTCCTAACCAGTTATAACAACCAATATAGCAAGTTGTAACAACGTTCTAATAGGTCATAAACACGTTAAGCCAAGATGTAACAACTTTATTACAAGTGGTAACAAGCGGAAAATAGAGACAGTTTCGGTTTGTGTTTCCAGGGGTGGGAGCAAACCGTCAGGCTTCCACCACACGGGTGAAACCCTGTCCACTTGGGCCGCTGGCTCCTTCTGGTGATTAAAACTAATAAAGGATACCCGACTGGTTCTCTCTTCATTATTTATAGAGAATTGTGCTGCTAGAACCGAACTCAAGCTCAACGGACAGACTCACTTTAAACATAAGCATGCAAGGAGTTGCAGAACATGGTAAGTTGGACAATATTATTGTAGGATTGATCAAACGAACGTATCAATGAACAACAACAATTTATTCAACAAAATTCAGAACTACTACAACAACGAGTTTACGTTACTTCACTATCTTCCAGTGGCACGTTAGCAACAGCTAATTCAACAGTCTAGTGAACCCACGGACTCCTTTCTGTCGTCGCTGACTAAATAATGACACTAACTGCACAGAGTGGTGCTCACTGGTGACACAAGCTTGCAATCAATATATCTCACGGTCCTCTCAGTGAGCAATATACTCTAATCACAATCTTAAATTGACACTCGCAACCGTCCCAGCGAGGTACCAAATTAACGAAGTGGGTGATCCAACACTGATCACCCCTCTTTCAAAATCTTACGGTAACAGTTGTCTCTCAAGACACAACAACAATAATAAAAAGTACATTAATGGAATTCAATAACAATTACATTAATAGACCGTCCACAGCGGTCAGCATCAATTCAATTACGTTAACACAATCGTGTCTCAACGACACTCAAATGACAACAATAACTCGAAGGTCCTTAATTACATCACACTTGAGACGTCAAGCATTCTGTGAATAATTCCCAATTAATTACTGTCAAACCGACAGTCTATTAATTCAGACGAGTTATGGACACTGCTGTCACCCAATTGACAAGTGTCTTTCCGGTCTTATCTTGAGGTTATCTTGAGATGATTTCGGGGCTTTTTAGTGTCCCCGCGGCCCGGTCCTCGATCAGGCCTCCACCCCTAGGAAGCAGCCCGTGACAGCTGACTAACACCCAGGTACCTATTTTACTGCTAGGTAACATGGGCATAGGGTGAAAGAAACTCTGCCCAAAGTTTCTCGCCGGCACCTGGGATCGAACCCAGGACCACAGGATCACAAGTCCAGCGTGCTGTCCGCTTGGCCGACCGGCTCCCATGACAAAATTACATTAAAAAGGGTTCTATTACTCTACTTAACACGGCTACTCACATCCTGCATAAACAACATCAACACTGAATTCACCAGGTGGTGGGTACTAATCTCCTTGAATCAGCTACTCTAGTGCTTAATCCCCAGCCCGCAGACAGATACGATAAGTCCGATGAATTATGACAGCTATGACAGCTCAGTTGGCTTCGCCCATGACAGGTAGTCAACCCCTTACATTAATCAATCACTTAATTACCGACGGCTCATTAATTCTTTAACACTACTTTAGTTGCCCCTTCCGACAATTCTTCACCATTCTGTGAACTCACTGTGACTGCTGCTAATTACACAAATTAGCAAGGGGTGCTCAACTCACTGTCAACGGACAGTTAACTGCTCCCACAGATTACGTTACTCACAACGCTGTTCAACAACATAAGAACACCCTCATTAAGCAATGATGTCCCCCAGTGACGTTAATGACTTTAAATTCTCACAGAATCCTTCACAGTTCACCACACATTACACCAAGGCCACTGTGAACAGTTTACACAACACGGTACAACTTTACCGCCCACAGCAACTTGAAAAATACTTTCTCAGTAAATTACGTCAATAATTCACGGTCCTAACACACGTCACACAACAGTATAAAAAGCGCTGGCCAAAATATATACATGTAAATATCAATAACCACTAAGGGAAATCTCCCGTTACGCACTTCACTGCTGGATCTGGAACACTGCAAAGATATCACATACACGGCACATAGAGCATGAAAGGAAATAAAATCACTTTCCTCCACCCTTGGAGATACAGTAAATAATATGTCACAAATCCACACAACTGAATGTGTCTCTTGTACTCGTACACATGTCTTCCCTCACAGTTGGGCCCACACCTCAACTTGATTGACGTTGGAACAGATGTAACTCACGGTCTACACTTCCCATCACCTCCCAGGTGTTAAGGACAATGTCAAGACGGACCAGCTGGCTGCGAAGCCAGCTTCTGAGTTTAATACACCAAAACAGAATCAGGTACTTACTCCTGTCTCAAATTCAGATGCTAAAGTTGGTGGTGAAATGGGCGTCCTCCCACACCCTTCATGTGGTCAGCCAGACCCCAGGTGGCGGCGCGGTGTCACGACACGGACCAGGGTGGAGGACGGTACTATCCGGGGCCCTAGGCTAGGCACGGTGGAGCGAGACAGCAGGTGCAGCTCGTAGCCCTGCAAAGCTAGGATGGTACCACGCCCTCAACTCGGCATGGCATGGGACTGTACGGCGCGGCACGTGGCTGTACGACGCAGCTTGGAAAAACGTTAGAGTCCTTCACTGAAACACTTGCAATTTCGCGGAATTACGAATTCTAGGTTTCCTACACGACACTGGAAACCTTCCCGAGTTCGTCTGTAACAGGTACCTTCTAACTAAGGCCCGATAGACGACGGATGTCACTACCACACGAGGATATAACACAGCCTCCTCAGTCCACTGTCTCTGGGTGGCGTTTAACAATCACGCGGGAACGGTGACGATCCCAATCAAGTTCACTTCGTTAATATTTCGACGACAACCCTCTTCCACGACACCGGATTCTTACTCTAACTGTTCCGGGATGGTGGCACGACGATCGAGTGACTTGTGTCATTACTGGCGGTTTTTCCGTGGCTTGGCCTAGCACGAAAACGACTCGGCCTCCTCTAGCAAACGACACCATAAGAATGAGCTTTCCTTGCCAAGCGAGGGGCACACAAACAAGCAGGTACCCTCAGCTCCTTCCACTAATCACAATCAAGCATCCTCAGAGGCCTGGTGCGTCGACTAATCACGTTCTCCAAAGACGACGCTCTTCCTCATGGCCCGAGGGGCTCAAGGGTGGGGGTCAGCCTACACCTGTTAACCCCCAACCCCCCTCTCCTCTTGAACTTGTACAAAAATCACCTGAAATCAACTCCTTGCTATAACTTTCTCTACAGACTTGCTACAGCAACCACAATAGCATTATTGAATAGCACTTGTCAAGGGCTGTCCGTAGACACCCATCATGACTGTGTAAGAGTTGTATTTCTCAAACTTGTGCTCCGGTGCACAACCTCCTGTGCACACCTCCTACTGTGCACACATATTCCTGTGCTCACATTTCAGTGCACAAGGGAGCTGGGAAAAATTCCTCTCCTAACAATCTAGGGCTGTCAATCACCTTAAATTGCATACCAAGTCACATTGGCATAGACGGTAATGAAAAGGCAGACTCACTAGCAAAAACTGCCACTGCTCTACATGTTGTACAGGTTAAAATACCTCCAAGTTTTTCACAGATTAAGGAGCAAATCAAGAAGAAAATACTCACAAGCATCAAATGTCGCCACAGAGCCAAAATAGCGAAAGGAAGATCCACTGCGATGTAGTACGAACAAGTCACTGGGTACTACTCTTTCAAGCATGGGTGTTACGGCCCTACTGGGACGCAACCGGGTTCTTCTCTGATGGTATTAGAGTTTGGGTACCCGGCCCCAAGTTAATAGAGGCTTTTAAGGGGTGAGCCCCGTAATGCAGGTAAAGTCAACAAGGAAGGTACATTAAA
Source organism: Procambarus clarkii (assembly GCF_040958095.1). Lineage (NCBI taxonomy): Eukaryota > Metazoa > Arthropoda > Malacostraca > Decapoda > Cambaridae > Procambarus > Procambarus clarkii. Next base: position 19,070,705 of record NC_091224.1, read on the forward strand.
TATACAAGATTAGCACTTTCCTCTATATATATAATTTCCACCACCATATATGAATAAAATGTCACACACGGGAATTATTACTACACAAAATATATACAGCTTCGTCTTCTTCCGAAGACACCGGACACTCAGCGACGCTTCCTCTGGGTAGCCTTTCCTGGTCTCCTCCTCCGTGGCCCAGAACCCACGATGAATCCACCCTGGCCACAGGCCAGCCAAACCATAATCTCACTGGGTGCCTTGTCGTGATGGCCTACAACCACGGTCCAGCCTGTAGCCGGCAGGTACTAGTCAGCTTCGCTGTCAGACCACTCCTCGACTAATACTAGGGTTGCAAGCCCTAGGCAGGAGCCTCGTGTGACTCACTGGTCACCCTCCTCGATCGTCACCTCAGTGGGTGGTCTCTTCCACCAGCCAGCCCCGGATACAGCGAATCCCGATACTGCCACTCCACAGGCAGGCAATCATACACTCAGCAGAGTTAGTCCAGGGGTGGCTCACAGCTTCTTCAAAGCAGACTGGTGAAGAGACCTTGGCTGCCTTGGGTAGACTGATTCCACGTACCTCCCAACCGTCCTAGGTTGACTCTGAAAGTGGACACGTCATCAGTACTGGGGACACTACATGGGGCCACTAGGAAACTTCACTTACTAGCTTACACAGAAACGTCCACCTATTTGCTCAATAGATGACATTCACTGTCTAAGCGCCACCTCACCAGAAGTCAGCAGCGGCGACTTCGCGAGCCGACTAGGACAGGAATCCAGCGCCTGTTGCCGGCATATCCTGTCACCACTAGATGGCGTTGTCCATGTTGTGGGGTTTTCGGGAGCGGACTCACAGATAGCGTTGTCGTCACTGCTCCGTGCTCCGACGATGGACTCGGGCCCGTAACAATGGGAAAAAAACATCCAGAGGCATTCCAGTAGCCGTACGCAGACTCAAACTTGGTTACAAGTGCTGCTGGGAGGTAATAAATACAATATTTAAATAGTGTCATATCTGTGGAACATAGGCAGAGGCACCACTATTCCATTACTTACTGGAATGTGAAGCAAGTGAAGCACTGCGCATCAAACTCAACATTCATCCAACGACAGCAGCTGCATTAGATGCAAATTTCACAGCAACTACAATGATTAGAAAAACAGTTGAAGAGAGGGACACACTAGTGAACACTGTGCATCTACATCATCCAACAAGATAATGTTATTAAAATAAGACTAAAACAGTGCACTAAAACAGAAGCGAAAAAGAAATGGGAGAAAAGGAGGAAACCCCACCTCCATTTAAAACTTTGACCCAAATATCACACTAACAAGGTTATCACGAATAATCGTGTTTTCTATTACAGGCTGACAATAGCCCGTCCTACATGGACATTTCGTTCTGAGTAGCTAAGTCTAAAACAACAACTCCTGTCTCTTTACGGGCTATTATGTCCGTGCTACCTCTTGGGTGGCTTAATCTTCATAATCAATCCTATCTCTGGAGAGCAGCTTGTCTTTGACCTCTTTGTCGATGAGGCAGCAGAGAATAGCTGGGGTGCTAGTCATTTCAAAGGCTTTCTCGAGGTCCATGAATATCAATATTCCTGATATTTCCATGAATATCAGTATTCCTGGTCTGTCATTTAGGTGAGCTAACAGTCCTAATACATTCCACTGAGCCAACCCCTCTTCAATAGGCATAGTCATCTTTGTGCAGTTTAGGCATTTTCCACTCAAGTCTGTTGAGTGCCATTCTGTCAGCCGTCTTAGCTACACAGCTTATAAGAGAGATGGGCCTGGGATTAGCTGGATCTTTGGGTTTTGGGATCGGCAATATGTCTGCCCTATTCCAAGCTGTAGGTATACTTTGAGAAGTCCAGGAAAAATAAATTAACCAAAGGTATGCAACGTCTCCTTCTGGGACGAGTTTTCTAATCATTTTATAGGTTATTTTGTCGTCTCCAGGGTATGTATCGTTGGAGTTTTTCTTAGCCCGATTGAGCTCATCCAGTGTGAAAGGGGTATTAGTGTCAGAGATTTCTGCACACGCTGTAAGGATTCTGTGCCACCTTTCTTCCTTTAATCCTGTCTGCACTGCTAATATATCTGGTGGATGCTAATTACTGGCTGATCTTTCTGCAAACCTGGTTGTCAGTACTTCTGCTTCCTGATGCGGATCCTTAGGGTGTGGGGCTTTAGGTGTTTTATTCCCTTTGGCCCGGTGGATTTGCTGCCACATTTCTCCAAGAGAGGAATGTTCATTCACATGTGAACACCGTTCTAGCCACTTTGTTCTTTTATTATCCTGGTCTCTTGATGCACATGTTCCTTGACCTCACAAAGTCAGATCCTGTTGCGGTCACTGGGCTGCTTTTCGTATTGCTTCCTTGTGCTGTTGAGTCTATGATTGAGTTCTTTGACACGTTCGCAATAGTATTAGTGATCTTAATGGTGTCTGGTGTACTGTTTTTTCAATGGAATGAGTGGTTGGCAGCACTCTGAATCGCTTTGACAAAATCTTGTGTTACCTGATTAATGTCTTCGGGAACAACATAGTTTCTATGCCATTCTGAGATCAGGTTTTGAAAGCGGTCCCATTCTCATAAACATAGAATGACACTTCATGGCATAGTCTCTGAATACAAGAGATATGAAAATGGTACACCACAAGGAAGCAGTTTCAGTCCCCTTCTCTTCACCTGTTTTATGGAAAGAATAACGAGGCTGAGACTCCCACAACACTATAGGATGCCTAATTACGCGGACGACTTTGTCATCATCATAAAAAGGAAGGGATGCAGCGCGCCTTGCACCAAAATGCTTAGACTTCATCAGAGGAGAGACAAAGCAGATTACTTTCAAACTCAACCCCACAAAGACAAAAGTCATGCCCATAAAAATAGTGAAGCCCAACAGTCAACTCAAAGTACAGGGTCAACCAATTGAATGGGTGGACACTTATCAGTATCTAGGAATAATCCAGGACACACAAAATTTTAATGCTGTGGTCACTTACTTGAGAGAGAAAACTGCGGCCAGAAAGGCAGGTCGCTAACCTCCCTATCTGGGGGGAGCCAATCTGCAAGTCCTTCGTATATATTACGTACAGGCAGTCAGATCAGTGGTTGACTATTGAGTGATCGACGAGATTGGCAACTCGTCACCCAGTGATCCACAAAACAATCCAACCCACCCTAGAGTACATAAAAAAATCATGACCCAAAAATATGCACATCTTAACAAACTCCATCTACGACAGAGAGTAACAAAAGGTTGGCCCTCTGCAATATGGTATCTTCAGGCCACTAAGTTAGACAGGTTAAATATCACAATAGGACTCCACAGGAAAATAGCAGTTCGGTTTTATAGACTAAGTCTAGGTTAATGATACAAATGGAAAATTAGTGAACCCAGAGAGTGAAAATTAATCTTCTGCCAAACAATTACAGAAAAAACACCTCTTCACTATATCCTTGAATGTGAAGCAACGAACGATCTTAGAAGAGCGTTAAGAGTCCGTGAATGTTGTAGTAATCACCCTGAAGTCATCATCACTGCCACTCTTCTGGTCAAAAAAGGTGTCCAGCAGCTGAACACCCTCATAAATGCTGTCAATCAGTATCCTCCCCAGCGATAGCAGCCACATAGTAAGGATGACGATGTAAATGCGAGCCCAGCACACAGTATATCCTTTCACGGCCAAAGATCACATTCACTTAAAAAAAATTACCACTTACTTGCTATTCATGCCCGAGCCACCTCTCGTGTTGCCTAATCTTCATCAATCAGTACTGTCTTCTCGTTTGAGAATGAACCTTGTAGGTTCAAAATGTGTAAATGTATAATACTGTAATACATTATATTACAATAATATAAAGTGTAATACATTCCACAGTTAATTTAGATTTTTGTAGAAACCTGGAACAAATATAACATTTGGAGAAATCCTCTTCCAACTAACTCAAGATGCAAGAGCACCAGTGCGAGGGATGGAAGGTTATCTTGAGGTTATCTTGAGATGATTTCGGGGCTTTTTAGTGTCCCCGCGGCCCGGTCCTCGACCAGGCCTCCACCCCCAGGAAGCAGCCCGTGACAGCTGACTAACACCCAGGTACCTATTTTACTGCTAGGTAACAGGGGCATAGGGTGAAAGAAACTCTGCCCATTGTTTCTCGCCGGCGCCTGGGATCGAACCCAGGACCACAGGATCACAAATCCAGCGTGCTGTCCGCTCGGCCGACCGGCTCCCTAAACTCCCTGGAAGCCCTAAACAAGAAAAAAAATCAACATGGAATATGCGGTCACATTAAATTTATATGTAAGTCGTACCTAATAGCCAGAAAGTATTACTCGGACTACTATGCAGGCTCGTTTGGTCTAACAGGCAGAGTGATTTCGTTATTTAAAAAATAACGAATTCCTTATTTTATGAGCATGAATTACTGACTTAGTTATGTTAGGTTAGGTTGGGTAGGTGACGTTAGTTTTGGTCATATTTCTACGTTAGTTTTGACTCCAATTACAAAAAAAATCATATATAATATAATGGAAAGCTTTTGTATATTTCAAAGCTTTTTGTACACCAAAGGTACATAAAACAGGTGTCCCAATTGGTCCCATCTTAACAGTGTCTGGGATTTTTAATTATAAATCGGCAAAGTTTCTGGTTCCATTATTGAAACACCTTACTTTATATGAAGAAAATATCTCACATGAATTTTCATTCTCCTACCATAGTGGCTAGTTTCGACGTCGAATCACTTTTTACAAATATTTCTCTATTGGAAACACTTGATATCTGTGTAAACCAATACTTTGCAACTAATAATTTAGTTTCGGATTTCAATATGAAGCAATTCAGACAGTTATTGGAATTGTCAGTTAGAAATTCGGTCATCATGTTCAATAATAACTAATACAAACAGATTGATGGAGTACCAACGGTGTCCTCATCAAGCCGTGCACTTGCTAATGCCGTTTTGGGCTTTCATGGTAGAAATTGGCTAGAGAGGATACCTTGGATAACCTTGTTATCCTCACGTAGAATTTAGGTTTATTTTTGTTAACACGAACACCACTGGGTCTTATTTTTAATATAAAGATAGTGTACCTTTTCCCCCCCCTCCTGTGCTCTAGTATTGTATATACGCATGAAAGCTGTAACGCGGGATATGTGGGAAGTTCTATTTGAAGCTTCAACATTAGGATACTGTGTCACAGGCGGATATGTTTCAGGACTGGCCTCGCATTAATGAAGCCAGCTTTTTCAGAAATTAGCAAGCACTATCACGAGAGCGGTCATTGTTTAAATGCGTCCGATTTGCACGTTTTGAACTCTTGCGTGAAAGGACAGTCTGAGCTGCGAATTATGGAGTCTTTACATATCAGGGAGCGGCGGCTTCTGTTAAACAATAATGCGTCAGCTGTCCAATTGAATACTCTGTCAAATTTCTTAAAGTTGTTGCTGTTCGGGACATTTGTTTCATTGGCCTGTCATTATATTCTTAATATTCTTAGTTTCCCTTGGTTTGTGTTTTTGGCGCTCTCTTTCTGAAGGAGAATGTGTTGTATAATTATCTGTTTAAATGTGATGCTGAATATAACAATTGGGGGAATATTATTTTATTATATATGGGTTTCTTTATAATGTGTGACATGGGTAATTCGATAATATATATAAATAAAAATGTAAATGTTTGTTTGTTCAAAATCGCTAATCTCCAAAAGTTCTTCACCGATTGCTTTGAATTTTCACACAACGTTCCATTCGCATCTGAGCGAGTTTGTATATACATACTATTTAGATGTCATGTCTGTCACGGGAAAAGACATGCTTTTTAAAAAAAAAAACTCATGTGTTTTTCATGTGTTTTTTATGTGAGAGAAATCTTCGAAATCTCTTTACCTATTGCTTTGAAATTTTGACACAACGTTGCATTCGAATAGGCGCGTGTTTTTATCTATCTACTATATACATACCTCACCTGCGACAGGAAAAAACATGCTTTTCTTGAAAAACAGCGCCATCTGTTGGACGTAAAAGCAACACGTACAGTTATCTTCGAAAGTCTTTCACCGATTGCTTTGAAATTTTACCACAACGTTCCATTCGAATACATGCTCACTTTTATATACCTACTAATATAGATGCCACACCTGTGACAGGCAAAAATATGCTTTTTTGGGAAAAACAGCGTGATCTATTGAACTTAATAGCAACACATGCTATACTAAATGTGTTATGATTCCATTTCAATGTTTTAAGTTGGATTGATAATTTAAATTTTCATAGATTTCGATTTATTTTCATTTTGATTTAATTATTTTGTGTGACATTGCATTGTAATTGAATTGTGTTCTTTACCATACCGTTGATTTCGTAAGTATAAGTATAGATGTCCCACCTATCACAGGTAAAAACATTATTTTTTTTTTAAGAAACAGCGCTATCTGTTGCACCTAAGAGCAACACACGCTATCTTAAATATGTTACGATTCCAATTTTATGTTTCCGATTGCATTGACAAATAAAATTTTTATAGATTTTTATTTATTTTACATTTTGATTTAACTATTTTGCTTGACATTGAGTTGGAATTGAGCTGTGTTGTTTACCATACCGTTCATTTCGTGAGTATAGCTTATTTTTGTATTTTTTCATTGTTTTTCATTTTGTGTTTTAATTGTTTTTCTTATATATTAGTGATGGGAACATAAGATCATTCGATGTTCCAAATTCTTTGATAGGAACATCAGATCATTTAGGAATGCATTGGACGAGGGGATATGGGAGGGGGGGGGGGTAATGGTGGGGAGTCTGAGGTAAGAGGGGAGGGAAGAATGGTGGAGAGGTCGAGGGTACAGAGGAGGGGGTAATGGTGGGGAGGACGAGGGGACAGCGGAGTGGGGGATGGTTGGGGGGACGAGGGTACGGGGAAGTAAGGAATGGTTGGGAGGGCAAGGGGACTGTGGCTCAACAATGCGCATGCGTTGCCGAGTCACAGCAACGCGCATGCGTTGCTGAGCTACAGCAACGCGAGGCCGGCTAGTGTACACTAGCTGTGTATATATACAGCTAGTGTATATATACATATATGTATATATATATATATATATATATATATATATATATATATATATATATATATATATATATATATATATATATATATATATATATATGTCGTACCTAGTAGCCAGAACGCACTTCTCGGCCTACTATGCAAGGCCCGATTTGCCTAATAAGCCAAGTTTTACTGAATTAATATATTTTCTCTAATTTTTTTCTTATGAAATGATAAAGCTACCCATTTCATTATGTATGAGGTCAATTTTTTTTATTGGAGTTAAAATTAACATAGATATATGGCCGAACCTAACCAACCCTACCTAACCTAACCTAACCTATCTTAATAGGTTAGGTTAGGTTAGGTAGCCGAAAAAGTTAGGTTAGGTTAGGTAGGTTAGGTAGTCGAAAAACAATTAATTCATGAAAACTTGGCTTATTAGGCAAATCGGGTCTTGCATAGTAGGCTGAGAAGTGCATTTTAGCTACTAGGTACGACATTATATATATATATATATATATATATATATATATATATATATATATATATATATATATATATATTTGTATATTTTGGTAGCAGTCTTTCTTGTAAACATATGTTGTGGAAACACATATTCACTTTCTAGAGTGTGGTTTGGTCAACATATGTTGTTAAATTCGAACGAAATTGTAGGATTAATAATTCTAACACGAATCTTCTCAATATTTCTTACCTTTTTCTTCACTGTCGTGGGTAATGAAAAAATTAACTCTCCAAAGTTCATTTTCATATTTATATTTATGGTCTGATGGACCATAAATAATAAGTGGAAGCATTTTGCAAGACTTCTCACATTTTCAAAGACTGATTTTTATGTACTCAGTTTCATGCTTATATATGTTTTTGGGTGAGGTGATAGGATACAAAATGTTTTTGGGTGAGGTGACAGGAAACAAATCATTGGGATCTCTTCTCAGCATATCCCAATATCTTCTCAGTATTTCATGCTTTTCTTCACTGTCGAGGGAAGTTGAAAAATTAACTCTCCTAAGTTTTTTTCATAATTAAAATTTGGACTGACGCCTATGGACGCGTTTCGAAAGGTCACTTTTTACGTGTCACCTTTCTTATAATGACGTCTTCATCATAACTGTTGGAGAAGCCATTTTTGATTAGGATTTGCCGGTTATGTTGAAGATGTCATTAAAGGGAAGGTGACACGCCATGCAACCTCTGAAGAGTCAACTAACACAACACCTGTACCTCCTATAAAGATTGTTTTACAGGAACTTCTTTTCTACGGCTTATAAAACGGAGAAAATAGTCCTGAAAGATATTATTGATAGGAACGTTATCCAAGCAAACGCCAATGAGAAGATGCAGTTAATAATTTTCTACAAAAACAAGACCGCCATTTTGCGTATGAAGAACTCTCCAGACACCAAGCAAAACGCCTTAAGAGAGACCAACGTCGTCTATGCCTTCACATGCCCACTAGGGGACTGTCAACCCCAAAGATCTCAGTATATAAGCAAGACCACAAAGCCTCTCTCTAGGCGATTAACAGTGCACAAACACTTGGGTTCCATCCAGGAGCATATAGTCTCACACAACCAGACCCTCACCAGAAACATCTTAACAAGCAACACTGAGATAATCGACAGGTATAACGAGTACAGAAGACTGGAAATCAACGAGGCCTTACACATCACAAAGTCAAAACCAGTAATCAACAACCCGTTAACACATAATTACAGTCTATGCACTTCAAGACCCCGAGCCAACACAGAGTCAGGAGCAGCGAGAACATAAGCTTCCTACGTCGAGTAACCTTAAGGATACACAAGAGTAATCTTAAGGAAACACAAGTGTCGCCATAAGGAAACACGAGTAAACTTATGGAAACACAATCAAATGCTTTAAAAAAAAGTGTTCATACTTGTAAGTTATTAGGGTTGTTGATTTATGGGACAAATTACAACGTTACATAATAGACGTGGGATCGTTGGATTGTTTCAAGTGTAGCCTAGACAAATGCAGATATATATGCATATATACGCTATAAATATAAGCTATAAATATGTGGATATAAATATAAATATAAGACTCCTATGGACCAATGCCACTTTTGGATTTTCTTGTATTATTAAAGTTCAGAAGTTTGGGCCAGTTCGTTCCATATAAATGCTGAATTTAACTCTAGCAAAAATCTTTATATAAACGTCGAGTTTAAAAATTAGTAGACAACATATGCAGCAACACACACGAATGATATATATAAAACATTACAACAATATATGACCACTGTAAACTAATAACAATTAGTTGAACTCGTTAGTCTGTGTCATGTGTATTACATTTTCTCTCTCAGGGAGCCGGTCGGCCGAGCGGACAGCACGCTGGACTTGTGATCCTGTGGTCCTGGGTTCGATCCCAGGCGCCGGCGAGAAACAATGGGCAGAGTTTCTTTCACCCTATGCCCCTGTTACCTAGCAGTAAAATAGGTACCTGGGTGTTAGTCAGCTGTCACGGGCTGCTTCCTGGGGGTGGAGGCCTGGTCGAGGACCGGGCCGCGGGGACACTAAAAGCCCCGAAATCATCTCAAGATAACCTCAAGATAACCTCAGTATTTCATAAATTATTAAACATGCAGAGCGACAGGTGTTCCAACTATCCCAGCCAGGTATGGTAACAAGATTGTTCAGGAAGTCAGCAGACTCCACCACCTTCCCTCGATCGTTTGCATTTTTATTCTGTCGCCACCTCCCCAGCACTATTTATCCGGCCGCCTCCACAACATTTCCCATCACTCCGTCAAAAAGGTAAACTGCAATTTCCCTCGAGGCGAAAATTGGCCCGTTCAGAGAAAACCAATTATGGGTCGGAACGCCCTCGGGGAGAGTGTGTTTCCTGGTGAGGGTCCTGGCGGCGGCTGGTGCCTTGGGCTGGTGCCTGGGGGCTGGTGCCTGGGGGGCTGGTGCCTGGGGGCTGGTGCCTGGGGGCTGGTGCCTGGGGGCTGGTGCCTAAGGGCTGGTGCCTGGGGGCTGGTGCCTGGGGGCTGGTGCCCGGGGGCTGGCGCCTGGGGGCTGGTGCCTGGGGGCTGGTGCCTGGGGGCTGGTGCCTGGGGGCTGGTGCCCGGGGGCTGGCGCCTGGGGGCTGGTGCCTGGGGGCTGGTGCCTGGGGGCTGGTGCTTGGGGGCTGGTGCCTGGAGGCTGGTGCCTGGGGGCTGGTGCCTGGGGGCTGGTGCCCGGGGGCTGGTGCCTGGGGGCTGGTGCTTGGGGGCTGGTGCCTGGGGGCTGGTGCCTGGGGCCTGGTGCCCTGGGGCTGGTGCCCTGGGGGCTGGTGCTTGGGGGCTGGTGCCTGGGGGCTGGTGCCTGGGGGCTGGTGCTTGGGGGCTGGTGCCTGGAGGCTGGTGCCTGGGGGCTGGCGCCTGGGGGCTGGTGCCTGGGGGCTGGCGCCTGGGGGCTGGTGCCTGGGGGCTGGTGCCCGGGGGCTGGTGCCTGAGGCTGGAGGCTGGTGCCTGAGGGCTGGGAGGCCCGGGGCTCTGGTGCCTCCTCTAGTGCCGTCATCACCTGCCGGGGGGTCGGGTGGCCCGGGGCTCTCGTGCCTCCTCTAGTGCCGTCATCACCTGCCTGAGGGCTGGGAGGCCGGGGCTCTAGTGCATCCCCTAGTGCTCTAGACAACATAAGCCATACCACATGTAGAGTTCAAGGGCTCTAAACTTTACCAGCCAGGCCACAACTAGAGTATGTGGGCTTAACACAAAACTAGTCACCTATCTGGATTTCAACTAGAGTTTATGAACTCTACAGAGCACACGCGTGACCACAAACGACGAGGAGCCCTCACGAGGTACACAGTAGAAGCATTACAATAAAAATCAGGAGACATTTATTCTTAATTTGGACAAGAGTCGTATCCTCAGAGATTACATGACCTAAGCAGCAGTATATGACGTCGACGTCATAACGAGAGAGAGAGAGAGAGAGAGAGAGAGAGAGAGAGAGAGAGAGAGAGAGAGAGAGAGAGAGAGAGAGACAGAGACAGAGACAGAGACAGAGACAGAGACAGACAGAGACAGAGACAGAGACAGAGACAGAGAGAGACAGAGAGACAGAGAGACAGAGAGAGAGATCCGCCTTGTATCTACACTTCAGTGTATACCTTGTATTAATACATTTACAGCTACATTCAATATAAACAATACCTCAGGAATTGTGCTCGTATTTCAGCACGACTCACAATACTCAGCTTATGGTGACACCAGCAGCTGCAGCTTGCACTGCAAGGGGATTATACGATGGATTTGAGTAAGCTTGTGCACAAAGGATATAGAGCAGTGAGCTTATGTCTTCAGTGTCTCGAATGATCAGTAACGAGTTAACTCGCTGTTGAGAGCGAGGCCTGAAGATTATTGAAGCTCCTGCCATGGTGCAACATTGGTTTAGTGTTGGGCTTATGGCCTATCAACCTCTGGAGGATTATTATGGCCACCACAATACTTTACTGACCAACCAACAGCTATACTTTAGCTCTGACCATATTGTCCAGGATTACAGTAAAGTAAACGGCGTTTATACACCGAGAAGCTGGAATATACATCATTGGTGTGTATATTTCCTTGTTGGGGTCAATATTTCTCCTCGATTTTCGACATTTGCAAAATGTTTACATATTTATGTTCATGACACAGACCTTTGTCATGGTTCCTCCTAATCTTTCCTGGCCCCTCTGCGTTTTCTATACAAAGAGTGTTTGTAATGCTACAAGTGTGCTTATAATACGATGACTGTGTGTTTGTTATGGGATGAGTGTGTATTTGTTATGAAATGAGCGTGTGTTTGTAATGGGATGAGTGTGTAATTACCTAAGTGTAGTTACAGGATGAGAGCTACGCTCGTGGTGTCCCGTCTTCCCAGCACTCTTTGTCATATAACGCTTTGAAACTACTGACGGTCTTGGCCTCCACCACCTTCTCACCTAACTTGTTCCAACCGTCTACCACTCTGTTCGCGAAAGTGAATTTTCTTATATTTCTTCGGCATCTGTGTTTAGCTAGTTTAAATCTATGAACTCTTGTTTTTAAAGTTCCATGTCCAAAGTTTTAATGGAATGAGTGTGCGTTTGTAATGGGATGAGTGTGTGTGTGTGTAATGGGATGAGTGTGTTTGTAATGGGATGAGTGTGTGTTTGTAATGGGATGAGTGTGTGTTTGTAATGGGATGAGTGTGTACTCACCTAGTTGTACTCACCTAGTTGTGCTTGCGGGGGTTGAGCTCTGGCTCTTTGGTCCCGCCTCTCAACCGTCAATCAACAGGTGTACAGATTCCTGAGCCAATTGGGCTCTATCATATCTACACTTGAAACTGTGTATGGAGTCAGCCTCCACCACATCACTTCCTAATGCATTTCATTTGTCAACCACTCTGACACTAAAAAAACTAAAAGAAATCGCGATTTTTGCCCGCCAGCTGCGAAAATCGCATGGTTTTTGGGCGCTAGCGGCGAAAATCGCGCGGTTTTTGGCCGGTAGCAGCGAAAATCGCGCTATTTTTGCCCGCAAGCTGCAAAAATCGCATAGTTTCTGACCGCTAGAGGCGAAAATCGCGCGGTTTTTGGCCGGTAGGGGCGAAAATCGCGATTTTTGCCCGCCAGCTTCGAAAATCGCATAGTTTCTGGCCGCTAGCGGCGAAAATCGCGCGATTTTTGGCCGGTAGCGGCGAAAATCGCGATTTTTGCCCGCCAGCTGCGAAAATCGCATGGTTTTTGGCCGCTAGCGGCGAAAATCGCGCGGTTTTTGGCCGGTAGGGGCGAAAATCGCGCTATTTTTGACCGCCAGCTGCAAAAATCGCATAGTTTCTGGCCGTAACCGGCGAAAATCGCGCGATTTTTGTCCGCTTGCGGCGAAAATCGCCCGATTTTTGGCCGCTAGCGGCGAAAATCGCACAATTTTTGGCCGCTAGCGGCGAAAATCGCCCCATTTTTGGCCGCTAGCGTCGAAAATCGCGCTATTTTTGGCCGGTACCGGCAAAAATCGCGATTTTTGCCCGCCAGCTTCGAAAATCGCATGGTTTTTGGGCGCTAGCGGCGAAAATCGCTCGGTTTTTGGCCGGTAGCAGCGAAAGTCGCGCTATTTTTGCCCGCAAGCTGCAAAAATCGCATAGTTTCTAGCCGCTAGAGGCGAAAATCGCGCGATTTTTGGCCACTAGTGGCGAAATTCGCACGGTTTTTGGCCGCTAGCGGCGAAAATCGCGCGATTTTTGGCCGGTAGCGGCGAAAATCGCGATTTTTGCCCGCCAGCTGCGAAAATCGCATGGTTTTTTGCCCGCTAGCGGAGAAAATCGCGCTATTTTTACCGTAGTACCGGTAAATTTTCCGTAGTACTTTGTTGCTGACTGCTGCGATCAGTCAATTAACGTAATTAATCACTTAAGGCAATTTCTTTTGATTGTCGTCTGGTGACGAGAGTAGAGTAATCTAGGGATTTGTGGAGCAGTGTCCCAGAATCCCGCCTTGCCTGTCTTTGTTCACTGTTTACAGGGCTACTTCTTGTAGAGAGTTGCAAAGAGTGTTCACACTGGGTTGTGATAGGGTGGGGGGTCACTGTTGGACTACCCGCCTAGTTACGTGGGTCTCTCCTTGGGGGCGGAAGGACCCCTAAGCTTGTGATTATAGTAGCTGTCAGGGAAACCGAGACACTATTGATTGCATGCTTGTGTCTTCAGTGGGTATCCTTCATTTGTTCAGTTAGTTCATGTTGTCAGCCCGAAGTGTCAGCAAGATGGAGCCTGCTGTCACTTCTCGAGGGGCTGTTGAATAGCTGTGTTGCAAATGCCACTTGATGGACAATAATGTAACCATTCGCTGTGGTGTAACTTAGTCTGTGATAATTTGTCTTTGATTTGCAATATTGCGTCATCAGTTTCCTGTGTTCCGGTTAACCTGTGTTCAGGTTAGTTCAGTATGGAGCCTCACAGCGAGGGTTGCTATTTAGCTGTTTGTTATCGTGCCACTGGATGGACATTAACGTAACGTAAACTCGGTAATGTAGTAGTTAGTCTCTTGTTATTAATAAATTGTTATGTTATAGAAAACGGTCTTTGTTGTCAACCCTTCAACCATTCTTTTCCACCCATGTTCTGTATATTACGATTAAATGTTAATGTGATCTTGATATGACGGCTGTTCTTGGGAATTCGAATTCCAATTCATAGCGCCACATCAAATATAAATATTTGATTGTGAGATCCCGTCGGTTACCCTTTATTAGTTTTAACGTCCTGTTTAACTAGGATGAACCAGCGGCCTATTGTGGACAGGTTTTCACCCCTAGTGGTGGAGGCCTGGCGGTTTGCTCCCGCTTTTCCTTTTTCTATTGGACTCATGCTTAACTGCCGTGAGCAGCCTTTAAACTTGTAGTCCACCTCCTAAGGGAGGTAGGCGTAGAAAAAAATCTCACACAGAGGGTTATAAACCCATGGAACCGCCTACCCGCTGAATCCGTAAATACCAAAATCCAGCTAGAAAATATCATTAGGACAACTGGCGAGACCTTTAACAAGTCGCCGGCGTTCTGTACTCGTCGAGGTCACTAGATAGTTAGTGACTCTTGGGTAAATTTAGGTAAATATATACGTAAATAAATACCATCGCTTCTGAAAATCTTGGGAGTGACAAGGAAAGCCACACAGTATCTCTTATAATTACGTAGGTAAACAAAAAATATAATATATTTGTTTACTGCAATGTCGGTGCCGGATGTAGAAGTGGAAAAAACATAGTTTTATTTCAAAATATAATAATTTATAAGAAAATTCAACGTAAATAAGTGGCAAATGAACACGGATAAGCTCCGATATGCCAGCGTCGTGGTTGGCTACAGCTTAAAGATGACAAATGTAACCTCTCTGATTGGCCAAACAAATAGCCCTAGTGACATCAAGCGAGACTTAAGTGAAGTTGCTAAAATCTTCGTAAGTACATCTTTTTTAATTGGACGTAGGAACGTTCTTGGGCAATACTTAAGAACCTTCGTCGCACACTTACGAAGAAATACATGGAGCTTCGTGAATCTAGGTCCTGGTCTCTAATACCAAGAAAAGTCGGAAGGCCTTCTTCAATACTGTGCAAGGGTACCATGATTTACCGGATAAAGGTGCGCTTCAGAGGGGGGACCAGAACCATTCTCGGTCACAGAGCTTGGACTTGATCTCAACGAAAACTACAGTTGCGCCGTTAGACGTGGTCGACGATGGAGGAACCCCAACTGCTGCTCAGCAGTGCCACAGCTGTACAGGTTCTGCTCAATCCCACCACTCTCACAGCTCTTGAGGAGGCGCATCTGATCCTCACCCCACCTCGTCACTACCTTGCAGCCAGGACGGTGTTCGTCCGCAAGTGAGGTCACTGTTCTCCGAGAAAGCAGTCACCGACGTCGTCGCCAGCATCAACGACCAGAACTCTTCATTGACTGGTGTCACTGTCAGGTTCATCAGTGTAACTGACATCCACCTCGCGATCATGAAGGATACTTTTACATCGCCTGAGGAAGCTACCCTTGCCTGCTGACAACGGATTCCGGTACTTTGGTATCGCCAGCACACCTCACCAGATCACAAGGGGCGTTACTGTCGACTTCGACAATGTTATAAGTGCTACAGTTACGATCACTTCACGAACAAGTGCTCTAGTCAGGATCAACGATGCAGCAAGTGCGCCGGGAACCACCACTTCAAGGACTGCATCAACGACTGTGTTCACTGTCTTCTCTGTACAGGTGAACATACTGCTGTTTCTGCTCAGTGCCCTACACGACACATCATGGAATTTTCTATGTAATTTCTCCCTAGTGCTAGCTGGTAACATTTTATAGCTAGAGACCTGAGCCCATTTTGTGATTACCTCATTGACTTTATGAAGCAGGTTTGAATGAGAAATTTGACTATTTTTCCAGTAATGTGTTTATGCCTTTGCAGGCTTTACTCAAGGGAGTATTCGAGTTAATTTCATTATTAATATCCTCTCAATCATTTTGTCTAAGGTCACTCATTCTCTCCCTTGCTGCTGCCAGCGAGGCTTGAAAAGTTTCAATGTATGAGGTGTTATAAGGTTTTTAAAGCCTTCCTAGTTTAAGATCATCATAGTACTGGTTTTGTCTCACTTTCTCGCCGGAATTTCTTGTCTTTTGCTTAGAATCTCTAATGCGATTGGCCTCGCAGATTTTATTTAAAAATCATTTTTTTGTTTTACATTTTCAGGCTAATAATTTGTATACCAGTATTCAATATAGTCAGACATCTATGCAGAAATTTTCTTACTCTTTTTCTCTCTGTTAGGATACATCGTCTCAGCTTAGTGCCAGGTAAGAATTCATTGGACGCATGTATTTCGCCTGTTATTGCTGAGTAATCGACATTAAAGATCCACAATATAAGACTCATAAGTTGTATATGATAGGGTGAAACCAATAAACATCTCGAGCACTCCTCCACACACATGCGTAGGCTGATTCCTACTGATAATTTGGACATCATCATATGCATTGGAATGTGTGATTAATCTTTTACCGTTGGTGTTAGTGAATGGATCCCCAATTATTTTGTGTGTGTTTGGCGTTTAAATCGTCAGTTGAGGCTGTGGGATCAGAGTGAACTGGGACCATGGGATCAGAATTAGGAAGGTCTGTCATCCTGGAGGAGGTCAGGAGGCGCAAAGATATTTAAAACATTAAGTGAAGAGTTACCAACGTGTACTTGGATACCATGATATTGAAACCTATCTCGATTTTGAGAAGAGAGACAGACTCACGCGGCTGTGATTTTTAAACATACATAGATAAGACAAGTGTTTTAACCGAGAAAGTCGTTCTCGGTCTGTTGAAATCACAAACAGAATGTTGTGTACAGTTTTGTTGGCAATACTTTAGACAAGATTATAAGGAACTACTGTGTTCGGCATCGAGCCACAAAAACTATTATTGTGCTTTTATATTATTTAGTTGTAATATTACTGAATTATTGTATTGTATTATTAAATTGATGTAATATTATTCAACACTCTTATAATTGTACTTCATTATTGCAGTTCTGTAATATTTGTATTGTTGATGCTATGATTACATTCAAAATTATTCTCTCATCATCACTGACGTAATTGCATATAATATAATTCCATCAAAGGAATTTTGTATTTTAGTATTTATCAATTTTGTGAATTCTTTAGTTACAGCCCGGACTCAATTATTTCTGCTGCACTCATATTAGTATGAGTGTTGATGCATGCCGCGTGACCCCTCACTACTACAGTACCTGGCATCACAGGTCAGTCCTGTTGCAGGTACATAATGATTACACTCACTACTAATTCAACTGGTTTTTGTGGTCACAATCTGCTTATCAAACAACACAACTTGTGTTTTTATCTGGTATACACAGAGCTCTATGGCCTCACCCCAACAATGTGGCGGCATTCAAGCGTTTTTAATTAATGAGTTAATAATAAGTTTTCAATAGTATAATAAATTGTCCCGTTTGGGGTTGTGGGGTGATTGAAAGGGACAACAAAACAGATTGACAGAGAGACGGCGATTGAGAAATTAGGCAAGTAAGAGAGAGAGAAAGAGAATTTTAACACTTCTGCTACTAGTAATAATAATAATAATAATAATAATAATAATAATAATAATAATAATAATTGGAAATCACAATGAGATGATATATCATTATACGAAAAATCACTGGAGTACCCCCTGGGGGATTCGAACCACCATTTTGGGTTACCGAAGTATCAACTGTGCACTCTGACGTGGGAGGAGAAGCTCTCCGCCATACTCTCCCTTCAAATACACACTAGGAAATACACACGAGGAAATACACGCTAGGAAATACACAATGGCGCGGTATATCATGAAAATTCAGCAGATGAGTGAGTGAATGCGAACCATTGATCGGGGTCACCCCAGCTCAAAGGGTCTTAATCCGCTGGACCACGACCTGACCAAAGAGAGAAAGAGGCAGACTTGGATACAGAGACTGGGAGAGAAGAAAGGAGAAGGGGGGGGGAGCTTTGAAAGGAAGGACGGAGAGAATGGGAGACTGGTGGAGGGAGGAGGAGGGGAGTTGAGAGATGGGGGAGATTGTAAGACAGTTGAGAGGAGTGAGGGATGTGAAAGGGGGGAGAGGCAGGGATGTTGGGGAAGAGTGGGGAGGGGAGAGACGTGGAAAGAGGGAGAGAAGGAAGGAAATGAGTGAAAGGGCGGAGAAATTTGGGGTAAGGAAAGAGAGAGGGGAGATAGTGAGAGATGAATAGTGCAGAAGGGAAGAGAGAGAGGAGTATGTAGGTGGTGAGAGAGGAGAGATGGAAGAGATTGAGAAGGTGGACAGGCAAGAGAGTAAGGGTGAAGATGGAGACGGGAAGAAAGTTGGAGAAGGTACTCACCAAGTTGTGTTTGTGGGGGAGGAGCTTTGGCTCTTTGGTCCCGCCTCTCAACTGTCAATCAACTAGTGTACAGATTCTGGAGCCTATTGGGTTCTATCATATCTACGTTTGAAACTGTGTTTGGAGTCTGCCTCCACCACATCACTGCCTAATGCATTCTATCTGTTAACTTCTCTGACACTGAAAAAATTATTTAAAATGCCTCTGTGGCTCATTTGGGTACTAAGTTTCCACTTGTGATCCCTTGTTCGTGTTCCACCCGTGCTAAATGGTTTGTCTTTGTCCACCAAGTCAATTTCTGAGAATTTTGTAGGTGGTGATTATGGCTCTCCTAACTCTTCTGTCTTCCAGGAACGTGAGGTTCATTTCCTCGTACCTCATACCTCTCAGCTCTGGAACTAGCCTAGTGGCATACCTCTGAATCTTCTCTAACTTTGTCTTGTGCTTAACTAGATATGGACTCCAGGCTAGAGCTGCATATTCCAGGATTGGTCTGACATATGTTGTATAAAAGGTTCTGAATGATTCCTTAATTAATCAAGTTTCTAGCGGCAGTTCTTATCATTCTTATCATATCATTGCTGGTGCATATGTCAAGCACTAGCATATGCAGCTAATGATATTCTTCTGATGTGGGCTTCTGGGGACAGGTTCGGTGTGATATCAACCCCCAGATCTTGTTCTCTACTTGACTCTAGAAGGATTTCACCTCTCAGATGGTACCTTAATTATGTTAGGCCTTCTGCTCCCTTCACCTTATTTCATAACTTTACACTTACTTGAGCTAAGCTTTAGTAGCCATTTTCAAGATCATTCCACCAGTTTGTCCAGGTCGCCTTGTAATCCCTATCTTCCTGTCTTGATTCTTTTCATAATTTTTGGATCATCAGCAAACATTGAGAGGAATGAGTCAATATCCTCTGGAAGATTGTTTACATTACAACTCGCCACTCTGATGTCTCCTTCAGAGAGTACTTACAAGTCAAACCTGGCCCGGGCCTGACTTGGGGAGTACAACAACTCCTAGAACCCCATCCAGGCTCAATACAGGTACAATCCACCCTCATGGTAAATCGCTGTTTTCTGTTGTTTAGATAGTATCTTATTCACTGGAGCACTTTACATGTTAATCTTGCTTGTTTCTCCAACTTTTGTAACAGCCACTTACGGGGTACTGTGTCAAAGGCTTTCTGACAGTCTGGGAAAATGCAGTCTGCTCACCTTTCTCCTTCTTGCCTAATTTTAGTCGCCTTGTCGTAAAATTTTATTAAACCTGTGAGGCATCATTGAGCATCCCTGAGCCCCTTTCCCTCTCTCATGTTGGTGGTGTGTGACAGAACCTCTTCAGGTGGGAGATAGGAAGGACAAGGAATGTGTGAGAAGAGAGAGATTTTTGAGAGTGGGGTGAGTGGGGAAGGGGGAAAGAGACCCGGACACTGCTGGGTACCCCCATAGTATATAAATGTATGCAGCTGCACCCAGGTCTCTTCCCCCTCCCCCTCTTTCCACAATTTTCCCCTCTTTCTGCCATCTTTACCCTATCTCCCCAGAACGTTCTCATCTCCCCCCCCCCTTTTCTCGCTTCAGTGAAAGTCGGCGTTCAATCCCCGTCCGTCCAAGTGGTTGGGGGCCATTCTTTCCCCCCCATCCCATCCCAAATCTTTATCCTGACCCTTCCAAGTGCTATATAGTCGTAATGGCTTGGCGCTTTCCCCTGCTAATTCATTCATTCATTCATTCCCTCCCCTTTGTCAACCTTTTGTCCCTTCCCTCGTCTTTTCCTCGTCCTCCCCTCCTCCTCCTCACTTTCTCCCGTCTATCCCTCATTCCCTACTCACCCCTTCTATCAGAAAATGTGTTATTATGAAGCACTGAAACACCCTTATGGGAAAACAACCAATATTTCAGACTTGAGTCCAAGTAAACCGTATTGTGGGGTTCTATCATTTTCAATATTTCTTAAAGCATTTCACTTGGGCCAACCCCGACTGTCCATAGAACAGTCGGGGGTTCATTACTGCTTAGTGTTATGATCCCAGGTAGCCGAAAAACGAGTCTCCCCTTTGAGAATTATTCTATCAGGCATGACCTGACTGAGAGGTTAGGGAAATATCGACATGAAGATTCATATGTAAAATAATTGGTTGGATTTCATAGATAATTTAAGAATGTGGCAGTGAATAAGAAAATAAGTAAATGACTTGACACAAGATGTGGAGAGTTTGCTGGAGGTGTGAGGCTCGCTTGAGAGGAGCTTGAGCTCACTTGAGCACCAGAGATCAAGAGGGGAAGCCGCGCTCCATGTGAGCTCCTGTTAGAGAGGAACCCCTAGTAGATATACCTTCAAGAGGAAGGAAGTGTGCAGACGTTTCAGCTGTGGAATCGAGCTGGGAACGTTTGGTCTCAAGTCCTGGACGGCAAGGAGAGTTTGTGAAGCCGTCCAGAGATATTTTCGTGGGCCGTGGGAGCGCCCTGGTCAGACTCCATCAGAGGGAGAGCGCCCTGCAAGAGACCTTATTGTGGTTTGTCTGGGGGAAGGAGTTGATGAGAACTTCGAAGCCAGCAGAGAGGCAGTAGTTGATGAGACTCCAAGGTTGTGGAAGGTACTGAACTCTGTGGAGGAGCAGCCATACAGTGACGAGCAGGACCTCAAGCTGTGAGAAGTGGAGCAGTGAAATGAAGTTTTACATGCTTCTGTGATACCACTGGTGAAGCGCCATTGTTGCTCAAGGAAGACTTCATGGTGTAGCAGCCGGGAGAGCTGTGGAGGACCCTGGTAGACGATTCTAGGAAATCCTGAAGATGTCATGGTAGCGAACTTCCAGATGTGGAAAGGAAGTTCTTATTGACTACTTGTAGGGAGTTGGTAGTGTGTTTGGTTGTCATTAGCGTGCAAGACACAGTGAAAGGTGGGTGATTGATTACCATTTTTGTGCCAAGGAGTACTTATACTGA
This sequence comes from Procambarus clarkii, assembly GCF_040958095.1. NCBI lineage: Eukaryota > Metazoa > Arthropoda > Malacostraca > Decapoda > Cambaridae > Procambarus > Procambarus clarkii. Next base: position 19,092,135 of record NC_091224.1, read on the forward strand.
AGTAGAGTTACAACCGTAGGCTGGATTACCGGCAGAGATATGTGTGTTCTAGGACTGACTGGGTCATTGGTTATCAATTTTGTGCTAAGGAATATTTGCAGGCGATGAGTCACAATAACGTGGCTGAAGTATGTTGACCAGACCACACACTAGAAATTGAAGAGACGACGACGTTTCGGTCCGTCCTGGACCATTCTCAAGTCGATTGTGGAATATTTTGTGCTTAAGGAATATTTATGCTGATGTTTATTGAATTATAGCCATAGGCTGAATTGCCTGCAGATATTTATATGTTCCAGAGCTGGTAGTGCCATATCATATTGTACTTCATGATTTACCCACTTGGTGAGGCTGATAGTGTAAGTGATGAGTTAGAAGTTAGGCTACCACTTGATAAGCAGATAATAGAGCCCTGATGGGATTGGATTGCAACCTGACTATAGTAGCTTAGAGTGTTGGAGTCATTATTGCATCTTGTGTGTGTTGTACATGTTCTCTGTATATTAAATGTTTGTAACCACCAGGTGTTTGCCTTGTCCTAGTAAGGTTTCCCAGAAATTAGGAAAGAGAGAAAGAACCAAGAACCATAGCTGTGGACAGGGTAGTACAGAGTAATATCAAAGAAAAGGGGATTGAGGAGATCATATCACATAAGGAGAGAGTTAGGGAGTCACGGCGGCTCGAGTGGGTGTGTGCACGTGACAACGAGGCTAAGTATTGGAGCCGCAACCCCTTAAACGTGTGACGTTGAACCCCTCTCCAAGTGCCAGAAGCAACCAGGGTGATCTAGTTAAAATAAGCACTCTATGGAATTTTGGGTTGGTTGTCCAAAAGGACGGATAACCGACTGACATCAACAACATCATAATATTAGGTAGCAGGAATTTAGTGGTCCACCTCCACGTCATATAAACTGTTAACCACACAGTTGTGGAAATATATCTTTCATTAACTAGGACACTAGGAGACTCGAATCCTCAAACCCCACAAGCGTAAGGCAAGAGCTCTACCTCTGCACGACGTAGATGGCTCCAATAGAGAAAATTTTGGTGGCAGCAAACCGCTGCCCAACTGCAAATGTATATTTCTCCCAGCCCACTTCTCCCAGTCCACTTCCCCCAGCCCACTCCTCCCAGTCCACTTCTCAAAGCCCACTTCTCCCAGCCCACTTCTCCCAGCCCACTCCTCCCAGTCCACTTCTCCCAACCTACTTCTCCCAGCCCACTTCTCCCAACCCACTTCTCCCAGCCCACTTCTCCCACTATCACGATGGTGTGGTGGACAATTTGCGTGACGTGGGAGTGGATCACTAGATGTCTGCTACCTAAGCAATGACTGGGAGAAGTATACCGTTTCAGATGGTGTCAACATATACTAAGTTTTTTACAAAAATACAAATACCGCAAGTAAAATATGTGAAGCATTGATGTGGGATCGAACAGTTGAATATTTCATATTTCACTAAACAAACCCACCATGGGAGGGAAGAAAGCCGGGACTCACTGCCAGCTCCCAGGACGCTCAGCAATCTCTTGTTAAACTGATTTTCTCTTTTGTTCATTCGGAGAACATTTGTTCATTTATCAGAGTGAGCGCCAGCAGCGGAGAGCGCAGAATTACTCAGGACTCGGCGCGTAGGTAATACCCGCGCTTGATTAGTCTGGCGGAGAGGCAAGATGTATAGTCTCTTGGGCCCACACCCTTCTGGCGGCGCCGGGCTTAGGCGGGATGAGGCCCTGGGTGTCAGTGGTGAGGCTACTGGGTGGTGAGGCTGTTGGGTGGTGAGGCTGCTGGGTGGTGAGGCTGTTGGGTGGTGAGGCTGTTGGGTGGTGAGGCTATTGGGTGGTGAGGCTGCTGGGTCGTGAGGCTGCTGGGTGGTGAGGCTGTTGGGTGGTGAGGCTATTGGGTGGTGAGGCTGTTGTGTGGTAAGGCTGCTGGGTGGTGAGGCTATTGGGTGGTGAGGCTGCTGGGTGGTGAGGCTGTTGAGTGGTGAGGCTGCTGGGTGGTGAGGCTGTTGGGTGGTGAGGCTGTTGGGTGGTGAGGCTGTTGGGAGGTGAGGCTGTTGGGTGGTGAGGCTGTTGAGTGGTGAGGCTGTTGGGTGGTGAGGCTGCTGGGTGGTGAGGCTGTTGGGTGGTGAGGCTGTTGGGTGGTGAGGCTGTTGAGTGGTGAGGCTGTTGAGTGGTGAGGCTGTTGAGTGGTGAGGCTATTGAGTGGTGAAGCTGTTGAGTGGTGAGGCTGTTGGGGGTGAGGCTGTTGGGTGGTGAGGCTGTTGGGTGGTGAGGCTGCTGGGTGGTGAGGCTGTTGAGTGATGAGGCTGTTGGGTGGTGAGGCTGTTGGGTGATGAGGCTGTTGGGTGGTGAGGCTGTTGGGTGGTGAGGCTGTTGAGTGGTGAGGCTGTTGAGTGGTGAGGCTGTTGGGTGGTGAGGCTGCTGGGTGGTGAGGCTGTTGGGTGGCGAGGCTGTTGGGTGGCGAGGCTGTTGGGTGGTGAGGCTGTTGAGTGGTGAGGCTGTTGAGTGGTGAGGCTGTTGGGTGGTGAGGCTGTTGGGTGGTGAGGCTGTTGGGTGGTGAGGCTGTTGGGTGGTGAGGCTGTTGGGTGGTGAGGCTGTTGAGTGGTGAGGCTGTTGAGTGGTGAGGCTGTTGGGTGGTGAGGCTGCTGGGTGGTGAGGCTGCTGGGTGGTGAGGCTGTTGGGTGGCGAGGCTGTTGGGTGGCGAGGCTGTTGGGAGGTGAGGCTGTTGAGTGGTGAGGCTGTTGGGTGGTGAGGCTGTTGGGTGGTGAGGCTGTTGGGTGGTGAGGCTGTTGGGTGGTGAGGCTGCTGAGTGGTGAGACTGTTGAGTGGTGAGGCTGTTGAGTGGTGAGGCTGTTGGGTGGTGAGGCTATTGGGTGGTGAGGCTGCTGGATGGTGAGGCTGTTGGGTGGTGAGGCTGTTGGGTGGTGAGGCTGTTGAGTGGTGAGGCTGTTGAGTGGTGAGGCTGTTGAGTGGTGAGGCTGTTGGGTGGTGAGGCTGTTGAGTGGTGAGGCTGTTCAGAGGTGAGGCTGTTGGGTGGTGAGACTGTTGAGAGGTGAGGCTGTTGAGTGGTGAGGCTGTTGAGAGGTGAGGCTGTTGAGAGGTGAGGCTGTTGAGTTGTGAGGCTGTTGAGAGGTGAGGCTGTTGAGTGGTGAGGCTGTTGTGAGGCTTAGTCTACCAGCGAGAGATGTCAACTGCTTGGAGCACTGAGATATTCTGACGATACTGCCGCACTGCAGCCCAGACGTCAACTTGTGGTGGCGGCGGAGGGCAGGTGCGACGGGACACCAGCCAATCAGCGACAGGCAGGCAGAGGATAAGCAGTTAGCTGGTTACGGCGGTGGTAGCAGGTGTCACGGTGTGCTGGATACGATTTGCTCTCTGGGCAAAACGTTTGGCGATACTTGGTGAACGTATCTTCTATATTATCTTGTATATTGACGTACTTATGTAGGGAAGAGCAGGCTCAATCTCTCTTGAAAGAGATTATCGTCGCAATATATATATATATATATATATATATATATATATATATATATATATATATATATATATATATATATATATATATATATATATATATATATATATTGGTTAAGTTTGGGTTTTGCGTTCTACCTTCGTGCCCTCTAAAATATAGTATAATGCGTGAACTTTGCTGGTTGGAACAGTTTATTTTTGTACGTTCGACCACACTGTTGCTAAGATCTTATAAGGAAGGGTCGACCTTCACCTATATAAGATGGTGTTTAAAGTGTCAGTAAACAAGCTGATTTTAACATCAGCTAGAGAGGAGGGACGTGGGTGGGGCTGTGGCACGCGCGTGAAGTGTTGTGTGTGTGTGTTTTGCAGGACACACACACACACACGCACACACACACACACACACACACACACACACACACACACACACACACACACACACACACACACACACACACACACACACTCGCGTGCGTGGCGGGGCGTGTCTGGCAAGTCTCTTCCTGACAAGAGAAGCCATTAGGGTGATAAGAGTCAGCCGACACACCTCTTGGCCTCTTTCATTACTCAAATGGAGCCTCTTCCACCACCTCTACTTCCATCTCCTCCCCTTCTTAACACTACTTTTCCTTCCTGCTAACTCCTTCTCCCTTCTGGCTCATCATCCCTTCCTTTCCTCTGCTTCCCTCTTCCTCCTCTTCTTCCTGCTGTTCCTCCTCTTCCTCCTCTTCTTCCTGCTGTTCCTCCTCCTCCTCTTCCTTCTCCTCCTCCTCTCACCGCCTCAGAGAACTCCTCCTTCCAGTAAACTTTGCCGTCCGACTTTGGACCAAATTTGAATAAGTTTATTATGTTTTGTGTATTTTTTTAGATAACTCATTCATTAAAAACGTAATTTTTTCCCTTGAATGTTTCCCGAGTTTTCTCTCTTTCCCGGGATATTTTTTCTCCTCGCAAGTCGCAAGTTCTCTCCGGTTCGATACTCTGAGAAGAAAGGGAGTGGAACTAACAGGTGAAAGTGTTAAGCCATTACGACTATATAGCACTAGGAAGGGGTCAGGATAAAGATTTGACATGGGACGGGGGGGGGGGGGGGATTGGTGCACAACCGCTTTGACGGTTGGGGACTGAATGCCGACTTGCATGAAACGAGACCGTCGGTCTACCGTCCAGCACAGTTGTTCTCATTTGGTGAATTTTGTGTGATGATGCTCAGTGAACACTGTGTGATGTTCAGTGAACACTGTGTGATGTTCAGTGAACACTGTGTGATGTTCAGTGAACACTGTGTGGTGTTCAGGGAACACTGTGTGGTGATGTTCAGGGAACACTGTGTGATGTTCAGTGAACACTGTGTGATGTTCAGTGAACACTGTGTGATGTTCAGTGAACACTGTGTGATGTTCAGTGAACACTGTGTGATGTTCAGTGAACACTGTGTGGTGATGTTCAGTGAACACTGTGTGGTGATGTTCAGGGAACACTGTGTGGCGATGTTCAGTGAACACTGTGTGGTGATGTTCAGTGAACACTGTGTGGTGATGTTCAGTGAACACTGTGTGATGTTCAGTGAACACTGTGTGGTGATGTTCAGTGAACACTGTGTGATGTTCAGTGAACACTGTGTGATGTTCAGTGAACACTGTGTGATGTGCAGTGAACACTGTGTGGTGTTCAGGGAACACTGTGTGGTGATGTTCAGTGAACACTGTGTGGTGATGTTCAGTGAACACTGTGTGATGTTCAGTGAACACTGTGTGATGTTCAGTGAACACTGTGTGATGTTCAGTGAACACTGTGTGGTGTTCAGGGAACACTGTGTGGTGATGTTCAGTGAACACTGTGTGGTGATGTTCAGTGAACACTGTGTGATGTTCAGTGAACACTGTGTGGTGTTCAGGGAACACTGTGTGGTGTTCAGGGAACACTGTGTGGTGATGTTCAGGGAACACTGTGTGATGTTCAGTGAACACTGTGTGATGTTCAGTGAACACTGTGTGATGTTCAGTGAACACTGTGTGATGTTCAGTGAACACTGTGTGGTGATGTTCAGTGAACACTGTGTGGTGATGTTCAGGGAACACTGTGTGGTGATGTTCAGTGAACACTGTGTGGTGATGTTCAGTGAACACTGTGTGGCGATGTTCAGTGAACACTGTGTGGTGATGTTCAGTGAACACTGTGTGGTGTTCAGTGAACACTGTGTGATGTTCAGTGAACACTGTGTGATGTTCAGTGAACACTGTGTGGTGTTCAGGGAACACTGTGTGGTGTTCAGTGAACACTGTGTGATGTTCAGTGAACACTGTGTGGTGTTCAGGGAACACTGTGTGGTGTTCAGTGAACACTGTGTGGTGTTCAGGGAACACTGTGTGGTGATGTTCAGGGAACACTGTGTGGTGATGTTCAGGGAACACTGTGTGGCGATGTTCAGGGAACACTGTGTGGCGATGTTCAGGGAACACTGTGTGGCGATGTTCAGGGAACACTGTGTGGCGATGTTCAGTGAACACTGTGTGGTGTTCAGTGAACACTGTGTGGTAATGTTCAGGGAACACTGTGTGGTGATGTTCAGGGAACACTGTGTGGTGATGTTCAGTGAACACTGTGTGGTAATGTTCAGGGAACACTGTGTGGTGATGTTCAGTGAACACTGTGTGGTAATGTTCAGTGAACACTGTGTGATGATGTTCAGTGAACACTGTGTGATGTTCAGTGAACACTGTGTGGTGATGTTCAGTGAACACTGTGTGGTAATGTTCAGGGAACACTGTGTGGTGATGTTCAGGGAACACTGTGTGGTGATGTTCAGTGAACACTGTGTGATGATGTTCAGTGAACACTGTGTGATGTTCAGTGAACACTGTGTGGTAATGTTCAGTGAACACTGTGTGGTGATGTTCAGTGAACACTGTGTGGTGATGTTCAGTGAACACTGTGTGGTGATGTTCAGTGAACACTGTGTGGTGATGTTCAGTGAACACTGTGTGGTGATGTTCAGTGAACACTGTGTGGTGATGTTCAGTGAACACTGTGTGGTGATGTTCAGTGAACACTGAACAACGACCTGATACAACTCGTCCTCGCAACTAATACATCGTTACGGTGCCTCATAGTAACCGACGTACCAAATGCAACATATTATAAAAACAAACGGCAAAAAGAAATCAGTTTTCAATGAATTGGGTGGTTAGGTTAAGTTAGGTTACGTTACGTTAGGTTACGTTAGGTTAGGATGGGTTAGGTTAGGTTAGGTTAGGTGGGTGTCTTGGGTGCTTGGGTTCATGATTAGGGTAGGGCGATGGATTTTGTAAGTTGTTGCTAATCTAGAGGCTGGAGGAGGGACCGTCTCTTAATGTTATTGTGTTTCCAGGTGTCAGACATCCTGTTCAAGTTTGATGACAAGTGGTCACTAAGTGTGCGGATGGAGACGTGATCATCACGCTTTACTGTGGAACTTGTGTCTTGACACTATTCTTCATCCTGGGAAGAGGAACCATTCACAGTGGCACTTCCAGTTCCCTCTTCATACAATAAGAATGTCCTCAACAGTGTAAATGAGAGGCAACCCTAGAGAGTCACCATGCAATTTACATTTAATTATGTTTCCATTAGAAGTGAGTTAAGGAGCCAGGAGAAGTGGGCCCCATACGTGATGCCTACTGAAGTGCTCTCAGCCGCTACATATGTAATTTTTTTCGCGTGTATACTTACGTGAAGGAAAAATCTTAATAGAAAAGGAAGCTTGAGAATGTTGCTATACAGCAGTCAATCTTAACGAGACGTTGCTCTCTCTGAGACTCATACTATTACAAACTGCTGAAGATTATTGGGTTTATGTTACAATGTATAGTTTTTTATAAAGAATTATTTTTTATCTGTATTTCCGTGGAATTGTACAGTTAAGCAAGATGGCGTCTGGTATAATCCTTACGTCACTTCCGACTGCGATGCTTTCCCGGTCACATGATCTAAAGTAACCAATAGGGTAAAACCTAAGATGTCATGTAACACTGAGCCCGCCAGTGTTCGCGGCTCTGTGTGGCAGTGGCTGCTCTAAAATCACTGAGGAAACTCTTCTTCGCTGCTCGGTGAATATTTATATATTCGTCTCACTGGAACTCTTCGCTTCATCCAAAACTAGCAGCAACAATCTCATTTGAAGCAGGAGTCCCCTGATGGAACACTTAAGGCACACCAAGTCGACGGTTAAGAGGAAGACACTTAAAGCACACTAGGTCGACGGTGAAGAGGAGGAACACTTTAAGCACATCAGGTCGACGGTGAAGAAGGGGAACACTTTAAGCACACCAGGTCGACGGTGAAGAGGAGGAACACTTTAAGCACACCAGGTCGACGGTGAAGAAGGGGAACACTTTAAGCACACCAGGTCGACGGTGAAGAGGAGGAACACTTTAAGCACATCAGGTCGACGGTGAAGACGTTTATGCTGAATGACAGTCAATAAGGCAAGAGAACTCTGCCGTATGTAATTACCATTACTCTTGGGCATAGCATTTTATCAAATCACCTCATTCTTTGAGTCACTTCTGGGGTGTGAGTTTTCAGTTGTATATAGTCCTGGGGACCATTCAGGCTTGTTTGCATTTGTGTTCCTCACGTGTGCCCCAAAGAATGAGGTGATTTGATAAAATGCTCTGCCCAAGATTACCATCCGAGTGCCGGCGGGGAAGTGGTTCAAATAGCTTCGGCTATCACTTCCTTATGTCCGGTCGTGATGGTCAAGCGGATTAAGGCGTCCCTGTACATACCAGTTGCATTGCTCCTGGCAGTATGGGTTCGAGTCACTTCTGGGGTGTGAGCTTTCAGTTGCCTATATGCCTGGGGACCATTCAGGCTTGTTCGCATATATATATATATATATATATATATATATATATATATATATATATATATATATATATATATATATATATATATATATATATATATATATATATATGAATGTCGTAACTAATAGCTAGAATGAATGTACTTGGACTATTATGCAGGGCTTGATTTGCTTAACAGGCTGTGGAAAATTTCCCCATCCCATATAAAAACCCTAATATAACAGCCATAAAGGTTGTTAATTTACATTAGTCGGTCATAAGAAGTTACAGAAAACGGGGTTAAGTCCTCTGGTTGTGTTGATTTAGGGGCGACGACGATCGTGGGATCGGATGCGCCGAAGTCCTCTGGTTTGAATACCCATCGTTAGCAAATGTATTGGGTAATTTAAAATCCACCAGTCTTAGTGCTGGTAACAATAAAATGAATCTACGAAATTAATTATATAGTAAATACTTAGATTTAACCTCAAACCCATTCTTCCCTCTTCTTGTTGATAGTAGGTGCAGTTTGCATGAAGGGTTTGTCCTCCCGATGACTGCACCAGTACTGATGTTGGTGGACGCGTTTATGTTGAAGATGTTCGGAGCTACCAAGGTGCTTGTTACGTTGTGCTGAAGATAGAGGAACGGTGATTAAAACAGAGGTGTGTGTTAGAGGGAGACTTGCCGCACCGCAGGGCGGTGTGTTGTGTGTATGGCGTCAGCTGATCCATGGTGCTGCGACGAGGCAGTTATTGTCTGTGTTTAGCTGTTGGTGGCGCCAGGTATAAATGTGGCGCGGGTCAGATGTGACCCAATTTGTTGGTCGATTGGAGATATTTAGCCAGTGCTTTGACTATTTGGTATTTTTCTTGTAACGAGTGGTCACCGCCTCCTAATATATGCTCGATGGTAAAGGGTATTTTAAGTGCGATAAAGACTTGTTTGAAATTTACTCTGGTACTATGATGTCGGGAGCAGTGCAGGAGATAGTGTTCGACTGTTTCAGGCACCTGACAGTGAGTACAGAGTTCGTTGATGTCTGTTCTGTACTTAGAGCTGTGTGCTGCTAGTTTGGTGTGTCCCAGCCTCAGAATCTCAGAAGATAAACAAACCTCTGGTGAGGGGAGAGGGAGAGGAGGCAGCCATTGTAAACAGGCATTAATTGTATGTTGTCATTGTGGTGAAACATGAGTCCGACCAGCGAGCCTCCCACAACACAAATTTACTCCCAGCGTGTCCTAGAAAGCAGTGTGACACAAAAGAGTTAATATATGTTGACGAGACTATGCAACTTCATAATAATGGAAGATCAGCTTTCAGTATTTCTATTACACGTAATTTTGACCAATATTAATGTAGGAATTTATCGTTATACTGTATGACAACACAACTCACAAGGGTAAGCTGCGATACATTATTAGTTACACAAATTAAATGTGTAACACCTGTACTTATATGTTATCGTCAGTTATTACGGTGTAACTTGTTGACAAGTATATTGTGAGTACACCAGACATCTTTTTTTTTTTTTTTTTTTTTTTGAGATATATACAAGAGTTGTTACATTCTTGTACAGCCACTAGTACGCGTAGCGTTTCGGGCAAGTCCTTAATCCTATGGTCCCTGGAATACGATCCCTGCCGCGAAGAATCGTTTTTTCATCCAAGTACACATTTTACTGTTGCGTTAAACAGAGGCTACAGTTAAGGAATTGCGCCCAGTAAATCCTCCCCGGCCAGGATACGAACCCATGACATAGCGCTCGCGGAACGCCAGGCGAGTGTCTTACCACTACACCACGGAGACTGCTTACTCGGAGAAAGCTCTATCTGTTAAACTAAACCATCCCACGACTCAGGGTCACAATTAATATACGTCTAAGACAGACCACATGTGGCAGACCAAGTTCGATGCTGGAGGACCAGCTCTCACACTACACAACAGCTGAAGTTATACATTTTATCCAAATAGTCGTGTATATAACCAATTAATAATTAAATCTACTGTTTAATTACGGTAAGATTAAAATATGAAACCCCTCCCCCAAAATGTGTGAAGGTGGCAATAAATCAGAAAATACAGTCCGCTCAGAAGTAATAAATGCAATTAATTGCAAGTGTTGAATTAATAATTTAACAATCACAGGTAGATTTCCCAACACGGTCCGAGTGATTTTCGATATTTAAAAAAAAATCAAATTGGTTTATTTCAATTATTATTATTATATTATATTAGGAACATAAATATAAACATGTAAAAGGTGAAGAACCTCAATGTAAACATGTCTAACATAATTAGACTTAGTTATGTTAGGTTAGGAAAGAATAGGGCGGGTTTGGTCATATTTCTACGTTAGTTTTAACTCAAATTACACAAGTAAAATTATATATTATATAATAGAAAGCTCTATCATTCCATGAGAAAACTAAAATGAAAAATATATAATATTAGAAAAACTGGATTTGTTAGGTAACTCGAGTCTTGCATACTAGTCCAAATAGTGCAAATGTATTGGGTAATTTAAAATCCTCCTGTCTCAGTGCAAAATTTGGAAAATTTATGTAAAGATTTACATCAAGTGTTTCACACTCTTCTGTGTGCTTTGTCAAGGTCTGAGTGTGTGGGTAGGACGAGACCTACAATCTCAACGACTAATGCTGACAGTTGGGATGTAAGCATCATAGCATCATCAAAGCCTCGAACTCACGACCACCGGAGTGGAAAGACGAAAGCTTTATCTACCTTTCTACGAATACCAACAACAAGAGAGGGGTCCAACAGACACAAATGTGACTTTCAACCTCTCCTGGGGTTTCTCGTGAATCTGGAGGTATTAGGTGATTCACCTGCCAGTCACATAAATTGCAAACCAAAATAAACGTGGAAAGAAACATTTAATTCACCTGCACCATCGTGGATCACCTAAATGCCTTCAGACTCAAGTGATACACCAGTTGTCCCTCAGGAACCTGGACTAAGGTCTCTTACGAACACCGTTTGTGAGACCTATTATTGAGTGGTGTTATGAACCCCAGGAAGCCTAATGAGGTAGGTCTGCCTTGTGAGAGTTATTCCACATACACCTGACTAGATTTAGAAGTCAGGGGGACGGAATTAAACTATGAAAACGTCAAATTGTGACTGAAGAGAAGAAAGCAGCAAGCAAGAATCTTATGGAAACAAGGTAAAATAATATGTGGACATTATGTTATGAGACGTAACATAGGCGGAGGTCGTAAAGAGTCACTTGAGTCGGGAGAGCCCAACCACTTGGGCTGGACAGTTGAGCGACTGTCTCACTTCATGCAGGTTGGCGTACTCTGTCGTCATTCAAGAGTACCGGATGAGAGTACAAGAGGACCAGGTATTGATGTCTACACATGGGAAGAAGCAAGATCGACATCGAGCGACATCGTCAGCGACTACATTCAGCGTCCAGCAGCATCGATTTTTTTTTCTCGATTACTCAATATGAACAATCGATACAAGAAACAAAGTTGGCTCTGAACATCTGTGTAAAGAATATCTGGACACTTTTGTTTAAATGTTGAAAAACAGATTTAAAATAATTATTCTGGTATAATGATATATGGAAATTTCACTCTATAAATTGGTCAGTAATCAAAATCGAAGCCCCTGTGTAATTGTTTAAGCCCAGAACAAACGGTTATGGAAAATTATGTTGTATGCTACTTTTTTAGAATGTTTGAATACAGCAGAGGCGGACCAATATAATTTTTTTTTTTTTTTTTATAAAAGAAACATACAAAGTATAGCACAATATACAAGACATGAACAGAAGAACAAGAACATAACAACAAAACATAAGCAGAAACACAGGCATAAAAGAGAACAGTGCAGTACAAGACCCTAGAAACTCCAGGGACATAAGTCCGAATACAAAATGAAACATAATAATGGACATACAACAAACAGACGCATAACGGACATGGAAAGACACAACAAACATACACAGAATAAACCAGACACTCACACATATACACAATTTAATTTATATAAAAGAAATACACATTATACAAACCAGACAATAGAAAACAAACATACATACATACAGGACAAACATAACAAAGTACGGAAACACGGACTGCAAACTAAACATACTCAACAAAAACCAAGAAAGAAAACACATAAAATATGGCACAATGAGAAAACCCCGAAACGGGCACTGGAGGGTACACACACACACACACACACACACACACACACACACACACACACACACACACACACCACACACACACACACCCCCCACACACACACACACACACACACACACACACACAATCGACCGGGGTAAACAAGGATGAACTATTCAACACTGGTGGGACGCGAACAAGGGGACACAGGTGGAAGCTGACTACCTAAATGAGCCACAGAGACGTTAGAAAGAACTTTTTCAGTGTCAGAGTAGTTAGTAAATGGAATGCATTAGGAAGTGATGTGGTGGAGGCTGACTCCATACACAGTTTCAAATATAGATATGATAGAGCCCAGTAGGCTCAGGAATCTGTACACCAGTTGATTGACGGTTGAGAGGCGGGACCAAAGAGCCAAAGCTCAACCCCCGCAAGCACAATTAGGTGAGTACACACACACACACACAAACAAACAAAAACAGAACGTTACAAATAAATAATCACGACATAAATAATATAAGACAGTCATATCCACAAAAAACGTAAGTACAGAAATACAGACAGTGAACACAAAACAAGCCCATCCCGACAACCCAAACTCAGGTGCAGATTAGTACATAATAACAAAAGGCCTCATAAACCACCGACACAGAGGCAAAAATACAAAGCTACAGGAAACAACAAAAAATAAAGACAAAAAAAACATGTAAAGACATAAACAGGGAAATACAGAGATAACATAAACACAACAATGCCGCACACCTAATAAAGCAATGTCACAAGGACAAGATAATAAACACACGCACACAACCACACCGCCCGCCACCCCAACACAATACACAGGGCGAGCGCAACGACACAAAAGAAATAACACCAAACACCCACAACCGCACACAACCACAACACAAACACACACACCAAATGCAAAGCACAAAACATACAAGAAAACAGGCCACGCAGGGGCAAGAACAACACCCACACGCGCAGACAAGGACACCCACCTGTGCACGCAGGCACCGGGGAAACATCATGCACAACACAGACAGAAACCAAACACACCAATAAACCAATCACTCATACTTCTCCGGGTACTCCCGAGCAGGAAACCGTAAACAATAAGCCTCCCAAACAAGTTGGACACTGTCAGGAATCGGACACCCAGGAGCTGCAGTAGGCCGAGGCATCGAATTTGGCACTCCCGAGACAAAACACTGCGCTCGTGGAACCCAGATGGTAGAAGGGCACCAGGGAACAGGACGCACTAAGTCATCACACTTAAAAGTCGCTAGTAGCTGTAGATCCGTCGAGCACCTCGCCGGTCGAGAGGACAAAAGGGACGGGTTTCCCCGAGGACACTGGACACATGGGCGCACACTGGGAAGCACATCAGACTGCACGGCAGGTCAATATAAACATTGACACTTCTAGTGAGTGAGGACACTCACCCAGGGGCCCGATATCTACTGAACCCCAGCATCTACCCTGGGGCCCCAGCATCTACCCAAAGGCCCTTAACATCTACCCTGGGCCCTTAACATCTAGTCCAGTCCAGTCAGCTGAAACCTTGTGATATAGTAATAGGATTTTATTTTTTATTTTTAGATACATGTAATAAACGTTAGGTGTGTTCCTTAGCATGTCAAGGTTGACATTGATTGGGGAGTGGATAGTACACGGATGTGAACTTGATAGTTCAGTAGTACGCTCCCGGATGACTGAAAGTTCAGTCTGAATGTATAACTTTTATGTTTTATGTTTGAGCACGGTGTGGCCGGCTCTACAGGACACATGACCTTGGCTAGTGAAGAGCCAAGAGATTTTAATAGCTAGTCTTTGCTGTTAGAGTAGGGACATGTTATTTAGCTATGTCAGTAAGAGTAGGATGTATGTTTCCTGATATTGGAGGATTGCTGTCAGTTGACAGCTGAGAAATTTATGAATTTGAACATGTTTATTATGATGATGTTGGACACTAATAATTGTCAAATTTTCTTAGTTAGGTTAGCTTTTGTTTGTGGCATGAGTTGAATTGTGGATTTGGATACTAAACCTCGTTATTTTTAACAAATTAACAAGGTTTACTAAGTGCTGGTGCGGGGGGGTTGTAACAAACTAGGTTTGTTGTAAGAATTACCCAGAAGGTTCCAGAAGTCTCGTGTAGGGACCTGACCTCGCATTACTCTGCGGATTAGCAAGTCTGAGTCAAGTCAATTATGCTGAGCATAGAAAAAAAATTCTGTTGTTATTGTTAAAACAAAGACTTACTGTATTACACAAGGTTGTAAACTGTGATATTAATGTATTATAAAGGCCATAATCAAATGATTTTATAAACAATACCATCATTATTGTCCGGAGTTATTCTTGGTACATCTGGTAAGTAAAGATAGTTTTCAGGAGCCAAGAACGAGTCTGCCAAAAAAATATTGGACGTTGTACATTCCAATTTGTTAAAATAGCCTAGTACTGCATACTAATACAAATTTAAAAACAAATTGGAAATAATAGCTAGGCTAACCTAACACAATGACATAACATAACACATCTTTATTTGTAATTTTGTCAAAAGCTGATTAAATATTTTTTTACCTGCTAGTATGCTGGCTGGGGTAGATCTTCCAGGCATATTTATTCTACTGACTTGTGGTCTTAATGCTGCCGCAGTAAAAGGATTTGTGACAGACATTGTACTGCTTTCTGTATCATCTACCTATTTCAAATACAAATACAATTATTTATTCAGGTAAAGTACATACATACAAGGTAAGATACAAAAGTAGATGGATTTATAGATAGAGCTAGTACATACAATGCCTAAAGCCACTATTACGCAAAGTGTTTCGGGCAGGAAAAACACTAAGACTAAAACTTAATACTAAAAGAGATTAAAGTATAAACTGTGTTGAGAAAAAATAAGAAAAAAATGGAAAAAAAGGGAGGGGGCTGGAGGGTGAAACATGGCAGAAAAAAAGTAAAATACAATTTGGTCAACAAACAGCATTGTTTTAAATAGAAGAGATGGGTTGACATTTTGGGGGTGAGGTAGGTTACATTGAGTTAATTAGTTTTTAACTTAAACTGGTTGGGAGAGGTACAGTCTTTAACATAATTGGGAAGGCCACATTCGAGGTCCCTTGATTTGTAAAGCATTTCTAGTTTAACTAAGTCGTACTCTTGGAATATCAAATAGGTATTTGTTTCTGGTGTGGTGCTCATGGGATCTGTTACAACCTTCTAGGAAGCTTATTATAAAAAACATAATTGATAAAAACAACATACTGCATACTAAAAACGTATTGGAATGTGTATACCAATATGCAGTAAAATATATTCTTCCTATACATAACAAGCAAAACTTTAATACTGTAACAAGTTTTTGAAAATTATTTAACTAAACAGCAATGAAACATTTGCATTCTTTTCAATTAGTAAAATATTACATATGAAGGAATTATTTACATAAATGCCGAGAAAACTTTACATACCATGCCCAAATCTAGGATCTTCTTCTTCTTGATAGTAGGTGCAGTTTGCATGAAGGATTTGTTCTCCCGATGACTGCAACATCTAGGATCACGTGTGTTATTGTTTTTGAATGAATGATCACATGTTTACATTCATTGCGATGAAACTAACAACTTTTAATTATATACAGCTTTTTATATGAACTGTTTTACTTAAATTATTTTCTGTTATAGGTTCTAAATATAACTAATATTTGCTTCTTTCTTATGCCATTTGTAATTAATGTCATAAAGCTTTATCATCTGAATGCACCAAACTGTGCCTTTTCATATTTCCAAACTGAAGTCGAACACCCGAAAATGAATATTTCCATGAAAACTGAATCACGTCCTACTATTTGGAGAATTGTTAGTTCTTTTTCATACTAATATGTCTAGTTTGTGTCATATAAGTATTCATCCCGATGGTTGGTAAATATTGGATGGTTGGAAACAGAAGGATAAAAGTCAAACATCTGTTAACTTTTCTTTTAAAGTACTGTATAGCTGGAAAATATCAAGGCAAACCTTCGACAATCTGCCGATTTCCTTTCCTCTTCAAGGCTACTATTGTTAGTGTCTGTCACGGTAAACCTATGTAAAATCGGAAAAAAATTTCAACAGGACCCTGCACTAGAGTTGATGTTGAACAATTAGCCCACAACACAAGCCAACCTGCATCCCACCGGGACCCTACCCACCCTAATCACCCCACCACTCCTTCTCCAATCACCCCCCCCCCCCCCCACATCAGACTTTCCATCCCTCCCCCTGCTTCTACTCCCAATAACTCCCCTGTTCTTTCTTTTCCCCTTGCATCCCAATTCCACCTGCTACATCACACCCTTCAATGCCCAAGTCGGGCCAACCGATACCCTCCCGAAATCCCGGCTAGAAAGTCAGGATCCAAGAGTCAATGCTCGATCCTGCAGGCACAAATAGGTAAGTACACACACACACACACACACACACACACACACACACACACACACACACACACACACACACACACACACACACACACACACACACACACACACACCGGGGGGGGGGGGTCTGGTAACTGAGTGGACAGCGTGCAAGATTCGAAATTCTGTGGCCTGGGTTCGATTCCCGGACCAGGCGAAACATATCGGCAAAGTTTCTTTCACCCTAATGCACCTGTTACCTAGCAGAAAATAGGTACTTGGGAGTTAGCCAGCTGTTACAGGCTGCTTCCTGGGTGCGTTTGTGTGGAAAAAATAGTTAGTATTTAGTAACAGTTGATTGAGAGTTGAGAGGCGGGTCGAAAGAGCAAAGCTCAACCCCCACAAGCACAACTAGATGAATACAACTAGCTGAATACGCACACACACTAAATGTACTTAATTTAATTTAGAAACGTTTTTAAACGTCATTCGAACGTTTCCCCAAAAGGTCTATGATTTGACTGAAACGTCAGAAAACGTTTTGTGTTTGCTGGGTTGGCGGCATCACAACCTGAGTGACGGCGATCACAACCTGAGTGGCGGCCGTCACAACCTGAGTGGCGGCCATCACAACCTGAGTGGCGGCCATCACAACCTGAGTGGCGGCCATCACAACCTGAGTGGCAGCCATCACAACTAGTTCAGCAGCCATCACAACTTGAGTGGCGGCCATCACAACTAGTTCAGCAGCCATCACAACCTGAGTGGCGGCCATCACAACTTGAGTGGCGGCCATCACAACTAGTTCAGCAGCCATCACAACCTGAGTGGCGGCCATCACAACTAGTTCAGCAGCCATCACAACCTGAGTGGCAGCCATCACAACTAGTTCAGCAGCCATCACAACTTGAGTGGCGGCCATCACAACCTGAGTGGCGGCCATCACAACTAGTTCAGCAGCCATCACAACTTGAGTGGCGGCCATCACAACTTGAGTGGCGGCCATCACAACCTGAGTGGCGGCCATCACAACTAGTTCAGCAGCCATCACAACCTGAGTGGCGGCCATCACAAACCCGCCAATATGGCGTCCGCCACTATCAGCACTGCGGGCACTCAGCGTGACTATCAGGGATGACAGCCGTTCTGGGCATGATGGGTGGACCTCACAGCTATCTGCAGTGAGCCATTACTCGTATCTAACGTCCGCTGCTCATCATGACAACAGTTCATTACCCAATTGCCTTCTCAGGCCAGCTGATCGATAGCTCCGGTGCCATTAACGTGATTATTGCTATGGTACACTGAAGCCTCGATGGTACACTGAAGCCTCGATGGTACACTGAAGAAACGATGGTACACTGAAGCCACAATGGTACACTGAAGCCTCAATGGTACACTGAAGCCACAATGGTACACTGACGCCACAATGGTACACTGAAGCCTCAATGGTACACTGAAGCCTCAATGGTACACTGACGCCACAATGGTACACTGAAGCCTCAATGGTACACTGAAGCCACAATGGTACACTGAAGCCTCAATGGTACACTGAAGCCACAATGGTACACTGACGCCACAATGGTACACTGAAGCCTCAATGGTACACTGAAGCCTCAATGGTACACTGACGCCACAATGGTACACTGAAGCCTCAATGGTACAATGAAAGCCTCTATGGTACATTGGAAGCCTCTATTGTACATCAGAAGCCTCTATGGTACACTGGAAACCTCTATTGTACACTGGAAGCCTCTATGGTACACTGGAAGCCCTTATGGTACACCAGAACACTCTATGGTACACCGTAAGCCTCTATGGTACACTGGAAGCCATTATGGTACACCGGAAGCCTCTATGATACACTGTAAGCCTCTATGGTAACCTAGAAGCCTCATCAATGGTACTCTGGAAGCCATTATGGGTACACTGGAAGCCTCTATGGTACACTGAAGCCTCTATTGTACACTGGAAGCCTCTATGGTACACTGGAAGCCCTTATGGTACACCAGAACACTATGGTACACCGTAAGCCTCTATGGTACACTGGAAGCCATTATGGTACACCGGAAGCCTCTATGGTACACTGTAAGCCTCTATGGTAACCTAGAAGCCTCATCAATGGTACTCTGGAAGCCATTATGGGTACACTGGAAGCCTCTATGGTACACTGGAAGCCTCTATGGTACACTGAAAGCCTCTGTGGTACACTGGAAGCCTCTATGGTACACTGGAAGCCTCTGTGGTACACTGGAAGCCTCTGTGGTAAAATGGAAGCCATTATGGTACACTGGAAGCCTCTATGTTTCACTGAATGCCTCGTTAGTACTCTGGAAGCCTCTATGTTACTCTGGAAGCCTCAATGGTACACGGGAAGTTTCAATGGTACATGGGAATCCTCTATGGTACACTAGAAGCCTCAGTGGTACACTGAAGCCTCTATTGTACACTGGAAGCCTCTATGGTACACTGGAAGCCCTTATGGTACACCAGAACACTCTATGGTACACCGTAAGCCTCTATGGTACACTGGAAGCCATTATGGTACACCGGAAGCCTCTATGGTTCACTATAAGCCTCTATGGTAACCTAGAAGTCTCATCAATGGTACTCTGGAAGCCATTATGGGTACACTGGAAGCCTCTATGGTACACTGGAAGCCTCTATGGTACACTGAAAGCCTCTGTGGTACACTGGAAGCCTCTATGGTACACTGGAAGCCTCTGTGGTACACTGGAAGCCTCTGTGGTAAAATGGAAGCCATTATAGTACACTGGAAGCCTCTATGGTTCACTGAATGCCTCGTTAGTACTCTAGAAGCCTCAATGGTACACGGGAAGTTTCAATGGTACATGGGAATCCTCTATGGTACACTAGAAGCCTCAGCGGTACACTGGAAGCCTCAATAGTACACTGCAAGCCTCAATGGTATACTGCAAGCCTCTATGATACACTGGAAGGATGTCCCAATACCCCACATCTGCTCTCCAGAAACACACTGGCAGAGGGCTTCAGCAACACGCTGACAGGGGTCACAAATAACCACATACAGGGGTAGCTAACACCCTGGCAGAAGTCTCTAGCAACACAACAGCAGCACTTCTCAACAGACGCACCATTGTCATCTGGTAACTCTTCTTGCCCAAATCCCGAGTACGTCGGTCCAAACAACAGCTTCTGCATATAAACAAAGTATAAATCCAAAGAAGGTGAGTATGATCTGTTGTTGACCAGACCACACACTAGAAGTTGAAGGGACGACGACGTTTCGGTCTGTCCTGGACCATTCTCAAGTCGATTGTGATGAGGAGGTAGGGTCAGGCAATAAATAGGCAAGAGAGAGCTGAGGAGGAAAGTCAGGTGTAGGGGATCGCCTGCATATGATCTGTTACTTTAACATGTTTTTTTTTTTTTTTTTTTTTTAAACTGTGTTTTTCATGTGTTTTTCAAGTGAGGGAAATCTTCGAAACCTCTTTACCGATTGCTTTGAAATTTTGACACAACGTTGCATTCGAATAGGTGTGTGTTTTTATGTACCTACTATAATCATTCCTCACATGTGACAGGAAAAAACATGCATTTTTGAAAAACAGCGCCATCTGTTGGACGTAGGAGAAACACACGCTGTAATCTCCAAAAGTTCTTTGCCGATTGCTTTGAAATTTTGACTCAACGTTCCATTCAAATACGCGCGTGTTTTTATTTACCGACTATATAGATGCCACTCCTATGACAGGTAAAAACATGTTTTTTTTTAAACAGCTCCATCTGTTACATGTTATGGTAACAAACGTTATACTATATATGTTATGATTCCATTTCAATGTTTCGGATTCCATTAATAAATTGAATTTTCATAGATTTTGATTTATTTTCATTTTGATTTAATTATTTTGTGAGACATTGCGTTGGAATTAAGCTGTGTGTTTACCATACCGTTCATTTCGTGAGTATAAGTATTGATGCCACACCTGTGACAGGTAAAAACATGCTTTGTTTGAAAAACAGTGCCATCTGTTGCACGTAAGAGCAACACACGTTATACTAAATATGTTACAATTCTATTTCAATGTTTACGATATCATATATAAATTGAATTTTCATCGATTTCGATATATTTTCATTTTGATGTAATTATTTTGTGTGACATTGCGTTGGAATTGATCTGTGTTGTTTACCATACCGTTCATTTCATGAGTATAGTTTATATTTTATTTTTCATTTCGTGTTTTTAAGTGTTCTTATTTATCAGTGATCGGAACATCAGATCATTTGATGTTCCCAATTTTCTGATGGGAACATCAGATCATTTGAAAATGCACTGGACGAGGGAATGGGGGATGGTTTGGAGGATAAGGGGACAGGGGAATGGGGTAATGGTAGGGAGGACTAGAGGACAGGGGAGTTGGAGATGGTTGGGACGGCGGGACAGGAAAGTTGGAGATGATGGAGATGAAGAAACAGGGGAATGGAGAATGGTGGGGAGGACAAGGGGACAGGGGAGTGGGGAATAGTTGGGAGGACGAGGGGAAGGAGGAGTGGGGAATGGTTGGGTGGACGAGGGGACAGGGGAAGGTTGCTGTAGTTCAGCAATGCACTTGCGTTGCTGAGCCACAGCAACGCATGGCCCGGTACTGCTAGTAATTATATAAAAATTCTATTTATCTCTTTTTTTTTTGCAACTTATTCAACAATCATATTAAGCTTGAATAATTGAGCAAAGGATCAGAAGTGCTCGTCCATGTGCCTCGATTGCTATATTCACAAAAGTTGTAAATAACAATCTAAGGTAATTTACATTAATGAGCAACAAATGGCTTTCATTATCTGAAATGCAAATTTTACATAGAAGAGGTAATTAATCTCACTCTTTTATCATTTAAATTCACTACCACTGTAAATATATATTACTCTCTGTATGCGATTTATTGACTCAATTAGTGCTCTCGCGTGTTTTGAAGGGAAGATTCTTCATAGTTTGCTGTGGTGCAATAAAATTATATATATACATATAAATGCGAACAAGCTTGAATAGTCTCCAAGCATATATGCAACTGAAAACTCCACACCCCTGAAGTGGTTCGAACCCAGACCACCAGGAGCAATGTGCAACTGGTGTACATGGTACCTTAACCACTCGACCATCAGTGACCGTAAAAAAGACGATGAAACAAGACGATGAAAAAAAGGCGATGTAAAAAAGACGTTGGTAAACAACGTACCTGTGGATGAAACAATCGGGATGATAGCCGACAGAGTGTATCGTGATCCGGCCTGTACTCCTCTTGACATACCAGAAAACATTCTAATGAAACTACTCCAAGCTTGTACTAAAGAGGCACCCTTCTTGAGCCCGGATGGGCACATGTATAAGCAAGTAGATGGGGTCGCCATGGGCTCTCCCCTAGGTGTCCTGTTTGCAAACTTCTACATGGGTACCATCGAGCAAAAAGTCTTAGTCGACATGAACTTGAAACCGGCCATATACTGCATATACATATAGCAAACAACACAGAAATCATCGATAGATACAGCGATAGCAGGCGGCTTGACGTCTGCGAGGCACTACACATCAAGAAGTCAACACCAGCAATCAACAGCCAATTAATGCACAACTATATTGTACCCACTTCAAGACTCCGCTCCAATATAGAAGCATCAAGAAATATGGACCAAGAGGCTTTCTACAATTACTTCCATTCAATACCCATTGTTTCGTGTTCTGTCTTGTGTTTGAATTTAATACCCATTCAATACCCATTGTTGAAAGTTTGTTTTCACCTCATCCACCTCACCCAAATGTAGATATAAACTCGAAAATGTGTAAGCTCTATTCAGTTTCAGTTGTGTGTTTGTAAACGAAAGTCTTTGAAAATGTAATAAGTTTTACGAAACACGCTCAAGTGTCGCGTCAGACTAGAAATAAAAATGAATTTTGGAGAATTGATCTTTGAATTACCATCAACAGTGAAAAGAAATGTAAGAAAGATAGAGAAAATTCGTGTTAGAATTATTAATCTTACTTTTTCGGTCATATTTAATAATATATGTCTACAGGAAAGACAAATATATATATATATATATATATATATATATATATATATATATATATATATATATATATATATATATATATATATATATGTCGTACCTAGTAGCCAGAACGCACTTCTTAGCCTACTATGCAAGGCCCAATTTGCCTAATAAGCCAAGTTTTTCTGAAATATTATATTTTCTCTATTTTTTTCTTATGAAATGATAAACCTACCCATTTCATTATGTATGAGGAAAAAAAATATATTATTGGAGTTAAAATTAACGTAGATATATGACTGAACCTAACCAACCCTACCTAACCTATCTTTATAGTTTAGATTAGATTAGGTAGCCGAAAAAGTTAGCTTAGGTTAGGTTAGGTAGGTTAGGTAGTCGAAAAAAAATTAATTCATGAAAACTTGGCTTATTAGGCAAATCGGGCCTTGCATAGTAGGCTGAGAAGTGCGTTCTGGCTACTAGGTACATATATATATATATATATATATATATATATATATATATATATATATATATATATATATATATATATATATATATATATATATATATACATAGATATATATATATATATATATAGTGACAGCTGACTAACTCCCAGGTACCTATTTACTGCTAGGTAACAGGGGCACTTAGGGTGAAAGAAACTTTGCCCATTTGTTTCTGCCTCGTGCGGGAATCGAACCCGCGCCACAGAATTACGAGTCCTGCGCGCTATCCACCAGGCTACGAGGCCCCACTGTGTGTGTGTGTGTGTGTGATGGATGGGTGGGGGCGATCAACGACCCTCTCACTGACGTGAGAAGAGAGAGAGAGAGAGAGAGAGAGAGAGAGAGAGAGGGGGGGCGAGAGGTGGAGAGAGGGAGAGAGAGCGGGTGCGTGTGTATTAAGTGGTGTGTGTGGGGGGGGGGGGTGTTTGTAAGGGGAGGTTAAAGTGAGGGATATTGGGAGAAAGGGGGAGACGCATAGAAGAGATCTATTTGTGTATGCTTAAGGGAAGGAGGAGGAGGAGGGTGAGAGATTGGTGTTATGGTCAGTTGTCAACCAAGTGTCAAAGGCCCGTATCTGGACGGTGGCCAGGCAGGGGGAGAGGTGGGGGGGGAGTGTTTTGGGAAAGATGGGGTGGGAAAGAGGGGGTGGGGGGGGGTTATCCTGTGACTGGCCTGATGTTTCTCATAAGTAAAAACGTTTCGTATTTTTATTTACTCCATCCCTTTACTGTGTGTGTGTGTGTGTATTCACCTAGAAGCATTTACCTAGTTGTGCTTGCGGGGGTTGAGCTCTGCTCTTTCGGCCGGCCTTTCAACTGTCAATCAACTGTTATTAATTACTATTTTATTCCTACACCACACACACACGAACACACCAGGAAGCAGCCCGTGACAGCTGACAAACTCCCAGGTACCTATTTACTGCTAAGTAACAGGTGCATCAGGGTGTAAGAAACTGTGCCTATCGTTTCTCCGACGCGGGGAATCAAACCCGGGCAACAGGATCACGTGTGCAGCGCGCTATCCACACAGCCACCGGCGGTGGCTGTGTGTGTTTGCTTGTGTATTTGTTTGCTTGTGAGTGTGTGTATCACGAGGGTCCCTTGTGTGTCACACTTCTACCCGGAATGAACCACTTTGAAAGTCTAAATATGATAAACTGAACAAGATTTTTCCTATAATTGACCTCACTGTACATCAGTTAACTGTCAGAAGCAGGCAGTACTCACCGGCCAAACCCGTCCCGCTCACACAACCAGGTGAGTATATGATGATGGCCTTATGTCGAGGTCCTCGGTGGATTCGCTGTCTCTCCACGTGGTGTGGGGTCCACTCTTACACTGAGGGCCAGTAAATCAGTGCTGGTGGTCGTTTCGATATGTTGTGTCTTTTCGCCTGTTGTGTTTCCGTTCACTGTATCACTGTTCATTATAGCCCAAGTATTCCTTGATACAAATATGTAAACATAGGCCTCGTGGACCTATGCTCCCCTTGTGTGTGTGTGTGTGTGTGTGTGTGTGTGTGTGTGTGTGTGTGTGTGTGTGTGTGCCTTGGGACCCTCCATCTGTCCATGGAGCGAGAGTAGGACTCGTTGGTAAACATCCCGTGGGAGCTGAAGCCTGAAATATGAGGAACCATTGGCTTCTGAAGATGAACCCGGCAGCCACTAATCTTCTGGAGGAAAGCAGCTATTCAATCTCCCAGATGGACCGCCCTGCAACCTTAATCCCTCGAAGACGCCCCACAGAACGGCAAAGCAGGAGAAGGTCTCCGAAGTAATCTTACTTCGTATTCTGAAATTATGCAAATTCATGTATATAATTTCACATTGCAAGAGGTGAAATATATATATATATATATATATATATATATATATATATATATATATATATATATATATATATATATATATATATATATGCGAACAAGCCTGAACGGTCTCCAGGCATATATGCAACTCAAAACTCACACCCTATAAGTGACTCAAACCCATACTGCCAGAAGCACTCTGCAACTGATGTACAGGATCCCTTAACCACTCGACCATCACGACTGGACAAAAGAGGATGGTAGCCGAGGCTAATTCACCATCCTCCCGCCGGCACTCTGATGGTAATCTTGGGCATGGTATTTTATCAAATCACCTCATCCTTTGGGGCACACGTGAGGAACACAAATGCGAACAAGCCTGAACGGTCTCCAGGCACATATGCAACTGAAAACTCACACCCCAGAAGTGACTCGAACCCATACTGCCAGGAGCACTCCAAAGAGTCAACTAACACAACACATGTACCTCCTATTAGACTATTTTACAGGAACTTCTTTTCGACAGCTCATAAAACGGAGGAAAGGGTCCTGAAAGATATTGTTGATAGGAACTTTATCCCTACAAACAAAACACAGAAAATACAATTGACGATTTACTATAAAACCAAAAAAACGGCCAATCTACTCATGAAAAACTCTCCAGACACAAAGCAGAACGCCTTGAAGGAAACAAAAGTCGTCTATGCCTTCAAACGCTCACTTGGGGACTGTAAGCCCCAAAGAACTCAGTATATAGACAAGACAACAACGTCTCTTTCCAGGCGACTAACAATGCATAAGCAACAGGGCGCCATCAGGAACATATAATCTCTTCACACAACCAGACCATCACCAGAGAAGTCTTAACAAACAACACAGAAATCATCGATAAATACAGCGATAGCAGGCGGCTCGACATCTGCGAGGCACTACACATCAAAAAGTCAACACCAGCAATCAACAGCCAATTAATGCACAACTATATTGTACCCACTTCAAGACTCCGTACCAATATAGAAGCATCAAGAGGAAGTATGGGCCAATAGGCCCATTGCAGTTACTTGCATTCTTATGCTCTCATATATCCAATCAATACCATTGTTTCTTATATATATATATATATATATATATATATATGTCGTACCTAATAGCCAGAACGCACTTCTCAGCCTACTATTCAAGGCCCGATTTGCCTAATAAGCCAAGTTTTCATGAATTAATGTTTTTTCGTCTACCTAACCTACCTAACCTAACCTAACCTAGCTTTTTTTGGCTACCTAGCCTAACCTTACCTATAAATATAGGTTAGGTTAGGTTAGGTAGGGTTGGTTAGGTTCGGTCATATATCTACGTTAATTTTAACTCCAATAAAAAAAAATTGACCTCATACATAGAGAAAAGGGTTGCTTTATCATTTCATAAGAAAAAATTATAGTAAATATATTAATTCATGAAAACTTGGCTTATTAGGCAAATCGGGCCTTGAATAGTAGGCTGAGAAGTGAGTTCTGGCTACTAGGTACGACATATATATATATATATATATATATATATATATATATATATATATATATATAAGTATATGTTGTTGAATATGACCGAAAGGGTAAGATTAATAATTCTAACACTAATCTTCTCAATATTTCTTACGTTCTTCTTCACTTTCAAGGGTAATTGATAAATTAACTCTCCAAAATTCATTCTTTATTTCTGGTCAGACACCTGAACGCGTTTCGTAATGCTTATTACATTTTCAAAGACTTAGTTTACACATACAATACATTCATACTTATATTCGTTTTGGGTGAGGTGATATGGCACAAAAGTTTTGGGTGAGGTGACAAAGATATGACAGAACACAAATCAATGGGTATAACTTGGATATAAGAACCTAAGAATGGAAGTAACTGCAGAAGGCCAATTGGCCCATACTTCCTCTTGCTGCTTCTGTATTGGTTCGGGGTCATGAAGTGGGTAGAATATTGTTGTGCATTTAATTTTGGTTGTTGAATGCTGGTGTTGACCTTCTAATGTGTAGCGCCACGCTGATGTCGAGTCTCCTGCTATTGCTGTATATTTCGATGATTTCTGTACTGCTTGTTAAAATTTCTCTGGTGATTATCTGGTTGTGAGAAGAGATTATATGTTCCTTGATGGAGCCTTGTTGTTTGTGCATAGTTAATCGTCTAGAAAGAGGCGTTGTTGTCTTATCTATATACTGAGTTCTTTCGGGCTTACAGTCCCCAATCGGGCATGTGAAGGCATAGAATACGTTCGTTTCATTCAGGGCATTCTGTTTGGTGTCTGGGAAGTTTTTCATGAGTAGGTTGCCCATTTTTTTGTTTTTGTAGTAAATTGTCAATTGTATTTTCTGACTTTTGTCTGTAGGGACAACGTTCCTATCAATAATGTCTTTCAGGACCCTTTCCTCCGTTTTATGAGCAGCTGAAAAGAAGCTCATATGAAACAGTCTAATAGGGGGTATAAGTATTGTATTAGATGACTCTTTAGAGGTTGCGTGGCATTTCACTTTTCTTTTTATGACGTCCTTCAACAAAACCGTTAGAGAAGCCATTGTTGACTAGGACCTGCCTTACCCTACAGAGTTCTTCATCGACTTGCTTCCATCCTGAGCTGTGGCTGAGAGCACAGTCGACGTAAGTGTTGACAACACTCCTCTTGTACCTGTCTGGGCAGTCACTATTGGCATTGAGGTACATACCTATGTTTGTTTCTTTAGTGTAGACTGTAGTGTGGAAGCCTCCGCTCCTTTCCGTGACTGTTAAATCTAGAAAAGGCAGCTTCCCATCATTCTCCATCTCGTACGTGAAACTAAACACAGAATTCTGCTCATTCGCCAAGACATAGTGAAAGCAGACATCTGCTCATTAGGGATAGTGTTGTGGTATTTAGAATGATGTTATTTAATACCACCGTCTTGGAAATGAAGTGTAAGACGTTTACTCAATGTATCGAAACATATGCTACATTGGACACACGACGAATACATTGAGTAGACGTCTTTCACTACATTTGCAAGACGGAGGTATTAAGCAACATCATTCTCAATACATTCTTAATACCTTATCATTCTAACATCATTCTATACTAGGTCTAGGAATGTGTAAGTTCGTTTTTAAGTTGGATTTATTTTAAAAGAATTCCTTACTAGTCAGTATACTACTATCTAATAGCTAAAAACATACTAATTCAGACTATTGACGATCGTCACAATAGATACTATCTAAACAGCTTACACAATGGGTTGTTATAGCACATCCCCAGTTTAACAACGGAGATGATAATTGTTACGAACTTTGTCTCCTGTAGAGATTTTTTGTGAAGACAGTTACGTAACAATTTAACTAAAAAGAGAAAAAGTATTGAAGTGGAAATTTGTTTCTTGTAGGTAGCAGTCGTGTGCCGCTGATATCACTCCGCTTAAAAAACTAGTACCGAGAGTCAGAGGTTTATTTTAGAGTAATTGTACATTGTATGTAAATTTTTGTAAAGGAAAAATGGACTCATTTACAGAATATAACCGAGTAAATATAGCAGCGGCAAGGAATATGATAGGATGGATTATGAAACATTCAAATACAGAAACCTCACATCAATGCTAATACTATTTAAATCACTTTTGCTGTCCCGTCTAGGGTATTGCTCGGTACTCACTTTCCCTTTCAGAGTAGGAGAGATCTCTGAATTAGAGGATATACAGGGAACATATACGGCACGCATAGAAACGATAAAACATCTAAATTTTTGGGACTGTCTCAAAGTTCATTCCTTCCTCTCCCTTGTCCCATCCCAAATCCTTATCCTGATCCCTTCCCAGTGCTATATAGTCGTAATGGCTTGGCGCTTTCCCCCTGATAGTTCCTTTCCCTCAAAATGTACTCTTTGGAAAAGAGACGAGAAAGATATCAAATAATATACTATATTATGTATAGATAATATAGATAGATACTTGAAGAAGAAACTTGGAAGGCCAGGTCACAAATTTGCACAGTAGAATATCAACATACTGGAGCGAAAGACACATAATGAAATGGTGAATAGAACCAGTGAGGAGTAGAGGTGCCATAGGCACAATCAGAGAGCATTGTCTGAACATCAGAGGTCCACAGCTGTTAACACCTTCCCAGCAAGCATTAGAAATATGGCCGGAACAAAGGTTCATGTATTCAAGAGGCACTTAGATAAGTTCTTGCAAAAAGCGCCGGACCAACCAGGCTGTAGTGGATATGTGGGCCGCTCCAAGCAACAGCTTGTTGGATCATGTTATCACAAGTCGAGCCAGGCCTGAGGCCAGGCTCGAGGAGTAGAAGAATTCCCAGAACCCT
Source organism: Procambarus clarkii (assembly GCF_040958095.1). Classification (NCBI taxonomy): domain Eukaryota; kingdom Metazoa; phylum Arthropoda; class Malacostraca; order Decapoda; family Cambaridae; genus Procambarus; species Procambarus clarkii. The sequence goes on from NC_091224.1 coordinate 19,121,723, forward strand.
CTCCAGGTATGCGCCTGGTAGTATGGTTAGTTGGTAATATATAGACATTGGTTAGAAATGAAAAGAGATCTGGTATGAAGTGGAGGTTGACGTGGCAAGCACTGAGAGACGTCGACGAGACCTGACGGACAGAGAACATGTTATCTTCTTGAGGTTATCTTGAGATGATTTCGGGGCTATTTAGTATCCCCGCGGCCCGGTCCTCGACCAGGCCTCCACCCCCAGGAAGCAGCCCGTGACAGCTGACTAACACCCAGGTACCTATTTTACTGCTAGGTAACAGGGGCATAGGGTGAAAGAAACTCTGCCCATTGTTTCTCGCCGGCGCCTGGGATCGAACCCAGGACCACAGGATCACAAATCCAGCGTGCTGTCCGCTCGGCCGACCGGCTCCCAGGACTGAAGGCCTTGATTTTAGAGGGTCTGTAGTGCTATCGGTGATTATACCTGAAGTAAGCGGGGAGGTTATGTTGGTCCAGATGTGATCTAGAGTCGTAGCAGTACTATCAGTGATTCTAGTTGGTCTAGTGATTAAGGGTATGAGGAAGCAGGAATTCATACAGTTGAGGAAGCTAAGAGCAGTAGGGGAAAAGAGATTTTATTGTCACATCTGTCTGCAATGACAAATAGAATGTCGCCATTGCTTTCCAAAGCTTCCCCAAAACGTTTAAAATACTCTAAATTGTCTGCTGGGCACCAAATACTCTGCTGATGGTCTAAGTCCCTCTCCAGGTCATTTTGGTGTTCTGTTTCCGCTGGTGTTCTCCATGCCCCGGCTCTCGTTGATGATGACAATGTCAGTCAGACCATGCCAGGACCCTGAAGGGTTGGTGGTCTGTGGTGTACAGTCCTTGAAGGACTGCTGCATGTACTGCTGCAGGTAATGATCTCTATCATTAGTCACTGCTGCAGGTTATGGTCTCCTTCATTGGTTACTGCTGATGGTATTGGTCTCCATCATTGGTCACTGCTGAAGGTAATGGTCTCCATCACTAGTCACTGCTGAAGGTAATGGTCTCTATCATTAGTCACTGCTGAAGGTAATGGTCTCCATCACTAGTCACTGCTGAAGGTAATGGTCTCCATCACTAGTCACTGCTGCAGGTTATGGTCTCCTTCATTGGTTACTGCTGAAGGTAATGGTCTCCATCACTAGTCACTGCTGAAGGTAATGGTCTCCATCACTAGTCACTGCTGAAGGTAATGGTCTCCATTATTAGTCACTGCTGAAGGTAATGGTCTCCATCACTAGTCACTGCAGAAGGTAATGGTCTCCATCACTAGTCACTGCAGAAGGTAATGGTCTCCATTATTAATCACTGCAGAAGGTAATGGTCTCCATCACTAGTCACTGCTGTAGGTGAGAGTGTCTGTCAGGAGCAGGAGACAAACCAATATATCACCTCTGCATGTAGTATTCAAGTAATACGCACAAAGTGGCTGAGGCTTCCTCTTATACAATATTCAGACTTCATAATGTGTATGTATAAGCAGGTGTCCGCTTACTATGCACAGTCAGGTCCCAGAGAGGCCTCGGTCATATGGAGATAACAGGGGAAAGCGAAGGAGACCTCATTGAAGACTTTACATATGCATAGCGATGTGGAATGTTGGTGGAGTTGATCTTCCGAGAGTGTATGGTATGATACGACCGCGTTCCTGCCGGCGTTGGTGGGGGCTGTACGTCTGTGTATCACATGGTCTCTGCTGCCTGCCTGGGAGGGGTGCCGGACGGCGTTGGTGGGGGCTGTACGTCTGTGTCACATGGTCTGTGCTGCCTGCCTGGGAGGGGTGCCGGACGGCGTTGGTGGGGCTGTACGTCTGTGTATCACATGGTCTGTGCTGCCTGCCTGGGAGGGGTGCCGGACGGCGTTGGTGGGGGCTGTACGTCTGTGTCACATGGTCTGTGCTGCCTGCCTTGGAGGGGTGCCGGACAGCGTTGGTGAGGGTTCTTCACAGGTACAGAGACAGTGCTGCCTGCCATTTTCTATCAATCATAATTACTAGGGAAGTGTCATTTAGTGTCGCTGGAGATGGAGGTTTCCTGGAAATGCCACCCGAATTTCCGTCCTTTTAACGATCTGAGGGTGGCCTAGTGGTTAATGCTCTGGCCAGGCACCTGGCTGGCCCATGGTTCGATCCTCTCATATGGGAAAGTGTTTTGTTTGTTATATATCTATATATATATATATATATATATATATATATATATATATATATATATATAATGGATATGTAACTTTTCATTTTGTCATTTGATTATTCTTACTATTTTGATTGATTGATTTTATTATACGAATTTGTATGTCCATTTTATTCATGTTTTGCTTTTCTAACGTAATTAAAATTTCATTGTTAAATTTACTTGCGTTTTGTGCGTCTTCTCATTACCTTACCACAGACGAAGTTCCAGATTTTCTATTTTTTGTTTCTATATGTGACGAGGCCATACCCCTAGCTTTTGAACAGCCGAACACCAACGCGTTACCGTCACAATATATATATATATATATATATATATATATATATATATATATATATATATATATATATATATATATATATATATATAAAATATGAAGCATTATATCGAGAGCCTCCAGGATCGAATTGCTAACCCCCCCCCCCCCTCCCCCATCCAGGATGCAGCCCCACAACAACCTGACTTACTCCTGGGTACCTTTTTTTACTGCTAGGTTAAAAATAGGGATATTAAGTGTTGAAAAACGCCCTCATCCTTTTTAGATAGCATTTTTGTCCCGCTAGGAATTCGAACCCGGAATCCCCAATTGAGAGTCGAGAGTGAACCCGACCCTCATTGGGTGGTTCACATTTCGTGCAGGTAATGATCTGATTCGTATTGAATGAAAGTTGTTGGTAGTCTCCTTTAACCTTGTATAGCTTGTAAATTACTGATCTCAATTCCCTGGTATCATCAGTAATAATGGACATTGTTCAGGCGTCATTTAACCCGCCCCCAGTTGGTGTACTCTCCAAGCACGGCTCGTCCACTCACACCATCTATCATGGTGCCACCCAGCTCATGGGCAAGTCTGGCACTAATGAAACTGTCCAGGTGACAAATTGGTACTTTGACCTGACTGATTGGGATGGTCTTCGCGGCTTTTACTTTTCTTACCATTAGGGCTTTATTTCTCAACTTTATTAATTAAAGTAATGTATTAGTATCAAAATAGAATTCCGAACCGAATTTATTATTGCCTATTGATGTTTTTCGCGCTATAAAACACCAATTTAAGGCTTTTAATTAAATCATTATATACTGAAGATTATTTAATTAAAAGTATTATATACTGATATTTTAACAAAACAATTATATACTGATGATTAGAGATTTGCAAAACACGAATCACGTACATGAACGGCTGAACCGATTTTCATAATAACTATGTATTTGAATTTCCATCACATTGTTAGATGCTGGGACAAATATGCCAATGAAAGTGTTGCTTACTGAGGAGTCATTTTGTTGTGAATAAAGCTGGAGACTCAGCCATGGTGACCTTAAGACCTCGGCCGCTCCAGTGGTCAGTTTAGTGTACCAAACACCCCCCTCTCACACACACACATCCACCCCACCAACACCCCTCAACATACACACCCCTCAACATACACACCCCTCAACATACACACCCCTCAACATACACACACCCCATATACACCCCCCCTCCCTCCCCCTCACACACTCACACCCAAACAAAATATATTATTTGTATGGCATCTTTCTCATTTTGAAGTGGTGGAGAACGTTTCCGTGTTGTGTTCCACATCAGCCTATAAGATCAAGCTGTTGAGGGGATGAGAGTGGACGTGGTGTGGGAGGCGGCGGCGGCGTGAGTCTGGCCGCGTGAGGCATGACACACGCTTCTTGAGGTTATCTTGAGATGATTTCGGGACTCCTAAAATGGAGGCCTTGTCGAGGACCGGGCCGCGGGGACACTAAAAGCCCCGAAATCATCTGAAGATAACCTCAAGATATATCCACCAAACATTTTCACGTTTTCTAAACGTGCTTAAAACGACATTTCTTTGTTTTGGGCACGTTTTAAATTACGTTTAATACACGTGTTTTGAGACTTTGTAAAGACGAGTATCATAATCTCACGAGTAAAGTGAGGTCATAACGTCTTAATAAAACGTCTTTTAAATGTAATGATATAACGTTTTGGAGCACAGGTTTTTATAACGTAATTCTAATTATTAGTTATTGGAATTATAAGGTGTAATTATCTTTATTGCATTTAGAAAGATAGAGAAGGAGAAGAGAGATTGAGAGACAGCGAGAGAGAAGATAGAGACAAAGATTAAAGAGAGAGGAGAGAAGAGAGAGAGGAGAGAAGAGAGAGAGAGAGAGAGAGAGAGAGAGAGAGAGAGAGAGAGAGAGAGAGAGAGAGAGAGAGAGAGAGAGAGAGAGAGAGAGAGAGATGTGAAAGGGGGAGAGGGATGGAAGGTAGGAGGAAAGGAGGGGGAAAAGGGGAGAGGGAGGGAAGGAGGGAGGGAAGGAGAGTGGGTGGAAGGGAAAGTTAGAGGTAGACGAGTGGGGAAATACAGTGATATAAAACAAACTAGAGGAAAGGAAAGGGAAGGGAAGGGTCAGGGAGGCTTTGGTATTCCGCACACCGACCCACATCTGAATCCCCATCAGGATCTTGCCTGTCCCCTCGGAGCCCTGGAAACAACACACTACTTCTCCCCATGTCCCTCCAGGCTGTACATCTCCAGGTGTCACCATAAACCTTCCCTGCACCCTCCGGCCCGCGGTCCCCTCCCTCACAACACGCTCCGCGGCCGGTACGCTCACCCTACCTCTCTTGTCTTGCATACTTAACACTACCTACTACTGTCTCCTCTCTCTCTCTCTCTCTCTCTCTCTCTCTCTCTCTCTCTCTCTCTCTCTCTCTCTCTCTCTCTCTCTCTCTCTCTCTCTCAAGAGAGAGAGAGAGAGAGAGAGAATATACTGCATTTATATTTAATAGCTTCTTTTCATCAGTTGGTGCTACGCTTTCCATAAAAATCCATCAGACCCAGACACATGTTACTACATATCTTACAGTCAGCTGTCCTAACACTCTTCTCCTTTTATCAGTCAGCCCGACAGGTATTATGTTTATTTATTTATTTATTTTTTTCATATATCTAAGAAGGTACATTGGGTTTATGAGAGCACTTAGCACTAATGTTTTTACATTCTTGTAAAGCCACTAACACGCATAGCTTTTCGGGCAGGTCCTTTATCTAACAAATAATTTTAAGTAGGTCATTTCTAGCAAAATTGAAAAAAGTTAACAGGTACCTTGTAATAAAATTTGAAGAAAATTAGTAGGTACATTTTAATAAAACTTGAGGATTATCAACAGGTACAATGTAACATTATTTGAGGATTATTTCTAGGTACATTGTACTAAAATTTGCGTTTAACATGACAACCATGATATAAGATGATAGCAGTGATTACAACGGTGAAGTTATATGGCTTAGATTTGGATTATATATGGATTATTATATGGATTATATGGATATGGATTATTATATGGATTATATTTTGGGGTAGCACACGACACAGTGCGAGTGTGAAGAACTAGGTAGAAAACTATGAAGATGAAATTAGGTACTTTTGGTGTTACCTTTGAATCAGCGGTAGGTTGGATCGCTTTTTTAATTCGTTAGGGAGTGAGTTCCATAGACCAGGTCACTTTATTTGCATAGGGTATTTACACAGATTAAGTTTGACTCTGGGGATATCAAAGACATATTTATTTCTGGTGTGGTGATTATGGGTTCTATCACATCAAACTTTATTAATATCAGGTATTTGTAAGGTCAGCACAGTGACTGAATCAGGCAGTGTGATGTAGTCATTGCGTGAATTCGCTTTGGCTATAGACACATCTAGCAGGTTAATGAGGCTGAGCCACTACCAGAATATTCAGACTGTAAACTCTGTGACAAACTTTTAATGCATTCACTACAACACTATATTGTTGAATGTGAAACCGTAAAAGATTATACACCTCCTAGCCTATTGTACCACCAACTGTGTAACTATTTAATTGAAATCTTATGTACCTAACTCTGCTCTCATCTCTCTATATTATGCACTAATCTATCCCTATCTTAATTATGGTATCTGTGCATGGGGTTCAACCACTGCAAACCACCTCAAGTCCATCATTACCCAGCAAAAATCTGCTATCAGAATAATAACAAATTCTGCTTTCAGACAACACTCAGCCCCCTTGTTTAAATCCCTAAACTTGCTAAATATTAACTCCCTCCACACATTCTCTTGTGTCAACTACATTTATAAAACCCTGTTCTTAAATGCAAACCATGCTCTGAAACTCTCCCTGGACAGATGTAATAGGACCCATTATCACCACACCAGAAATAAATATCTCTTTGATATCCCCAGGGTCAAACTTAATCTGTGTAAACACTCTATGCAAATTAAGGGACCTAGTCTATGGAACTCACTCCCTCAGTGAATTGAAAAACTGTAAAACTTTTGCCTTATTTAAAAGCAAAACCAAAAAGTACCTAACTTCATCTTCTTAGTTTCCTACACTGAGCTTTAAATTTGCTCTGTACCTAGTGTTACCCAATCTCCTAATTTTTATGTAATATCAAACAACCTTATCATTGTGTTCATTGCTGTCTTCTTTTATGTGCTAGCCATATGCTGTATTGTGACTACCAATTTTTGTCAACTACCATTCAAGCTGTCATTGCAATCAATCTTATATTGTTTCTGCTGTATTGTGCCTACCAATTTTTGTCAACTACCATTCAAGCTGTCATTCCAATCAATCTTAGCTACCTATGTGCTTTAATATACTGTACCTACAATTTTCTCTCATCTTCTTTTTTTCATTTCATGTAACTGTTATCATTTTTTTTTGTCTATAAATTTTGCAAGTATTTACCTCCTTAAAATTTTCTTAGATTAAGGACCTGCCCGAAACGCTGCGCGGCTTTACAAGACTGTAATTACCATATTTGTATCCTCACATTCCTTATGTACATTCTTGTATATGCATAAATAAATAAATAAATAAATAAATAAATAGTTACAGGATGAGAGCAACGCTCGTGGTGTCCCGTCTTCCCAGCACTCTTTGTCATATAACGCTTTGAAACTACTGACGGTCTTGGCCTCCACCACCTTCTCACCTAACTTGTTCTAACCGTCTACCACTCTGTTTGCGAAAGTGAATTTTCTTATATTTCTTCGGCATCTGTGTTTAGCTAGTTTATATCTATGACCTCTTGTTCTTAAAGTTCCAGGTGTCAGGAAATCTTCCCTATCGATTTTATCAATTCCTGTTACTATTTTGTATGTAGTGATCATATCACCTCTTTTTCTTCTGTCTTCCAGTTTTTGCATATTTAATGCCTCTAACCTCTCTTTGTAGCTCTTGCCCTTCAGTTCTGGGAGCCACTTAATTAGTAGCATGTCTTTGCACCTTTTCCAGTTTGTTGATGTGCTTCTTAAGATATGGGCACCACACAACCGCTGCATATTCCAGCTTTGGCCTAACAAAAGTCGTGAACAATTTCTTTAGTATATCGCCATCCGTGCATTTAAAAGCAATTCTGAAGTTAGAAAGTGTAGCATAGGCTCCTCGCACAATATTCTTTATGTGGTCCTCAGGTGATAGTTTTCTATCTAGAACCACCCCAGATCTCTTTCTTTATCAGAATTCTTTAAAGTTTTCTCACATAATATATAGGTTGTGTGGGGTCTATGTTCTCCTATTCCACATTCCATAACATGGCATTTATTAACATTAAATTCCATTTGCCAAGTGGTGCTCCTGTTACGGCCCTATTGGGTCGCAACAGGGTTCTTTCTCTGATGTTGTTAGAGGTAGGGTATCTGGCCCCAAGTTAGTAGTGGCTTTCAAGGGGTGTGTTCAGTAACGCAAGTAAATTAAAGGGGAAGGGATACGATTACACAAAATTAAATATATATCACCATCACCATAAATAAATATATAAATTATCACACTGGGGGGTATAAACACTATAATATACAATATGGTCTTCCTCTGAAGACGCAGAGTGTTCCACGGTGCTCAACGATGCTTAGCCCTTGGTCCTCTTGTGGCCTCACGATGAATCCTTCGATTCTCTCGAGTCTACCCTGGCCACAGGCCAGCCAAATCACAGTTCCACTGGGGGCACCGTCGTGGAGGCCGTCAACCACAAATCCAGCCTGTAGCTGGCAGGTTCCAATCAGTTCCGCTGGTTAGGCCACTCCACGACCGATACTAGGGTTGCGAGCCCTAGGCAGGAGCCTCGTGTGATTTCACAGATCACTCTCCTCACCACAACACCCCAGTGGCTAGTCTTCTCCACCAGTCAGCCCCGGGTACGACAATCCCTGGTTCTGCCACCTCACAGGCAGGCTAACACAACAGTGTTCATCCGGGGGGGGGGGGTGACTCACAGATTCAGCAGCAAATGCGGGGAGGTTCTTCGGCTGCCTTGGGTAGACTGATCCAACGTCCACTACAGCAGTCCCAGATCGACTCTGTAATCAGACACGTCATTAGTGCTGGGGACACTCTAGGGAACCTCACTTACAGGCTTAGACACAAACGCCCACCTATCCACTCCATAGATGGCGTTGCTGTCTAAGCGTCCCCTCACCAGAGGTCAGCAGCGGCTGTACGTGTTATGAGCTGATCAGGACGGGAAACCAGCCCCTGTGGCAGATATATCCTGTCCTCACTAGATGGCGTCGTCCATTTGGAGGGGGTTTCGGGAGCTGACACACAGATGGCGTGGTCGTCACTGCTCCGTGCTCGGACGCTGGACTCGGGTCCGTAACAGCTCCATATACTTATTTTGTCCAGGTCATCTTGAAGGGCATGACAATCATCTACGTTTCTTATCCTTCCTATTATCTTAGCATCATCAGCAAACATGTTCATATAATTCTGTATACCAACTTGTAGATCATTTATGTAGACAATAGACATCACTGGTGCAAGAACTGAACCCTGTGGTACTCCACTTGTGACATTTCTCCAGTCCGATACATTGCCTCTGATCACTGCCCTCATTTTTCTATCAGTCAGAAAAATTTTCATCCATGTTAGAAGCGTACCTGTCACCCCTCCAATATTTTCCAGTTTCCAAAACAACCTCTTATGTGGAACTCTGTCAAAAGCCTTTTTTAGGTCTAGATAGATGCATTCAACCCAACCATCTCTTTCTTGTAATATCTCTGTTGCTCGATCATAGAAACTGAGTAAATTCGATACACAGGATCTTCCAGATCGAAAACCATACTGTCTGTCTGATATTATATCATTTCTCTCCAGGTGTTCTACCCATTTAGTTTTAATTATTTTTTCCAATATTTTGACTATTACACTTGTCAATGATACCGGTCTATAATTAAGGGGGTCTTCGACCCTGCTTCCACTTTTGTAGATTGGAACTATGTTAGCCTTTTTCCACACATCAGCTACAACTCCTGTATACAGGGATGCCTGAAAAATCAGTTGAAGAGGAATGCTGAGTTCAGGTGCACATTCTCTCAGAACCCATGGTGAAACTCCATCTGGACCAACTGCTTTGTTCTTATTTAACTCCTTGAGCATTTGTTCCACTTCGTCTCTAGGCATCTCTATGTGCTCTATGTTCTCTCGAATTCTTATTGTATCTGGTTCCCTGAAGATTTCATTTTGTACAAACACACTTTGGAACTTTTCGATTAATGTTTCACACATTTCCTTTTCATTTTCCGTGAATCTATTTCCTATTTTCAACCTCTGTATATCATCCTTTACCTGCAATTTGTTGTTTATGAATTTATAGAATAGACCAGGTTCTGTTTTACATTTGTCTGCAATCCCTTTTTCAAAATTTCTTTCTGCCTCTCTCCTCACTGCCGTGTAGTTGTTTCTCGCATCTTTGTATCGCTGCTATGTTTGGGGGTTTGGCCTCTTCCTGTATTGATTCCATTTTTGTTTCTGTTGGTCTCTGGCCCTCTCGCACTTTCTGTTGAACCAATCCTGTTTCCTAGTTCTGTACTTTTCCTTGTATGTACTATCTCTATCTATAAATCCATCAACTTTGTATCTCACCTTGTATGTATGTACCTTACCTGAATAAAAAATTATTTATTTATAATGTCAACCCATGTCTGCTATTTTTAAACAATGCTGTTTGTCGACCTAATTGTATTTTTGCTGTTTTTCTGCCATGTTCCCTCTTTGTTATTTATATTTTTTCTCAACACATTTTATACTTTAATCTCAATTAGTATTAAGTTTTAGTCTTTAATGTTTTTCCTGCCCGAAATGCTTTGCGTAATAGTAGCTTTAGGCGTTGTATGTACTAGCTCTATCTATAAACCTATGAATGTTTGTAAAAATCTCTTGTATGTATGTATGTACCTTACCTGAATAAACATTTATTTTATAAACATTTATCATCAATGGGTTCATGATTTGACCACAACCAAAGAAAACGTATAAGAATAATTTGTCCACCAAAGAAAACGGAATAGTGATCTAGAGAGCCAAGCGACCGATCTGAGCATCACAACAAAACTTAACATGAATTCAACTTTATCATCAAATGGTACTATGAGAAAAGGAGGGGAGGCCTAAGACAGGATTGCTTAACGTATCATCAAGCATAAAGAAACCTAAAAGTGTTGCGGTTTTTTGGTAACTCGTCTCATTTAATTGTAATAATTATCCCATTAAGCCTTGTATTGGTCGCATACGTGCATGAAGGTTTTTCCTCCCGATGGCTGCACGAATGGTTATGTTGAAAGATGCGGCACTCACAGTGTCGCGTCAATGTTCATAATTTGGCAGAGGTTGAAAGATATCGATGTCTTTTATTTGTATGAGGATAAAGTCAAAGATAAACATGAGTGGAAATACTCAGGATGGCAAAGATGAGTTGTGTTTATGGTGGTAGCAAAGTGTTGCTATTCGATGAAAAGTGTGTGGTTTAGTCAAGAGACTGAGTTTGTGAGTCGAAGTATGTTTGGGAGTTAGTCGCAATTCAGATAGGTTAAGGTAGATTAGGATTGGGTAAGTTAGAGTACATTAAGTAACATAGGGTTAATGTGTATGAAGTTAGGTTAGGTTGGTTAGGTTAGTTGAGGATGGGTTATGTTATGTTGTCGTATTTTAGATCTTTACGTTTGGGATGTGATTGCATCAGTCTTCTTTGACATGCCAGTAGTACAGCGTGTTGAATATCTGGGAGTAGTTGGAGGATGTGTTGTGGGAGAGTATGGTTGACGTGGTTTTTCAGTCAAAGTGCCAGGTCACTGGGAGGTTTGTGCAGCTGGGGGTTTCTTACTCTTAGTGCCGGTGGTTGGGGTTTGTGGCAAGTCGGCCTGGGGAGTGACTTGGGTAAGGCATGCTAAGTACTTATTTGTACTTATTTGAGTTTGTCCAGCATCAGTTTGAACTACAGTATTTGTATACAGCAATGGTAACTGCATTAGGTTGGATGTCATTCTCTGTGGCTGTGGATGAGGCAGTCGGTTTACTTACCCAGCTCCCAAAACCTACTCAAAGCTATGCAAAACTTCCTAGAATTACGTAAGTAATGAAGAACTATGATATATACTCACTATAATGTTGGTGCTGAATGTAGAACATGAAATAACATGTTTTTTCTGTGAAATAATATAATTTTATTACGAAATTAGACAAAATTAAGTGGCAGGCAATGCCATAGGAAGTTGATGATCCAAGCAACAATGTTGTGTCATTGGGTAATTAGATTGGCCCAATTTCGTTATAAAATTATATTATTTCAGAGTAAAAATTTTTTTTTTTCATTTTCTACATTCAGCAGTTTCTACTTTTCATATTATAGTGAGTAAATATATCATAGTTGGGGGCCTGATGACTGAGTGGACAGTGCTTGGGATTCATAGACTTAAGGTTCTGGGTTTGATCCCTGGCAGAGGCAGAAACAAATGAGCAGAGTTTCACCCTGGTGCCTCTGTTCACCTAGCAGTAAATAGGTACATGAGAGTTAGACAGCTGCTACTGGCTCCTTCCTGGCGATGTGTAACAAAAAGGAGGCCTGGTCAAGGACTGGGCCATGGGGATGCTAAGCCCCGAAATTATCTCAAGATAACGTCAAGAAGTAGTTCTTTATTACTTATGTAATGCTAGGAAGCTTTGGGTAGCTTTGAGTAGATTTGGGTGACTGGGTAATTAGACCAACCCGGATGAGGGGTGTGTATTGGGCCAGCCTCGGGGATGGATTGGTTTACTTGTGTAAAGAATTTAGTTAGGAGTCAGTCCAGCATATTTTCTAGTGCATTTTCAGTGCATGTGTTTCAACAAGATAGAGACTCAATTGTATGTTTTGTGGGAAAGGATTGGACTCTGGGGTTATAGGATTGTCAGTGACAGACATATCAGGTACAAGTAAAGGATATGGTTGAGTGTGAGGTAGTGGTTGATGATGGACTGAATTAGGTTATTTCAGTGCATTACTATATTGCAGGTTGTTGGTGAGGAGAGCCTTCGTTTTTGTTGCTATGTATGAAGGACATTGTTTGAATGTAATGTCATGATTACCACAGTTTGAGCAGGTGAGTATATCTGATAGCATTTCCCACATTTAATGTCCTTGGTGCAGCCTTTCGAGGTATGGTTAAAATCTTTATATCTAAAGCACTGAGTGGGACATGGTACGTACACCTCTAGTTTATGGAGTAAGCCGTTAATCCAAACCCGATAGAGGGAAAAGTAGCCTAGAAAAGTAAGCAGGGCAGTGCCTGTATCACTCAGTTCACCATTTGTTCTATGCATAAATTTTTGACTCCAAAGACTGGAATGTCATCTGCCTGAAGTTTTGCCTTGATGTCGTCTGCACTAATGTCTACAACATGTCGAATTACATATGTCACTAATCGATCGCCCAGTGGTTTGTAGCATCTGACTTTGTATCCGTTAATGTCAGTAATGTCTGAAAACTCTAGTTCCTCGCTGTGTTTGTGGTCCAATTGCGATTAAGATCCTTTGTTTATTTAGTCTGATATTGGGCACTTTAATCTTAAATATCTTGGGAATGGCATGATGTAGGATACAGTGGTACCTTGGCTTACAAATTTAATCCATTTCCAGAGACGGTTCGTAAGCCGAAAATTCGTAAACCGAAGCGAATTTTCCCATAAGAAATAATGTAAATTGAATTAATCCCTTCAGCACCCCCAAAAAATTAATTTCAAAGTAAATTTTATACCTAATTCACCCAAATCTTTAGTACTAAAGTATGTACAAGTTTTTACTTACCTTTATTGATGACTTTCGTTGGCGTATTGAAGATGGTGAGGAGGGGGGGAGTAGGAGAGGTGTTACTGTTTGGAATGGAAGTCCCCTTCCATTATAACATCAGGCAGTGATGACTTCTCTGTGGTACACTCTCAGGCATGTTTTGCCTGCATACCACTAGGACCTGCTTGTGGCTCACTGCTTGATTTTTTCACTAAAAATCTATCCAGAGAGGATTTCTTTCTCTTCGTTGTAACACTTGTTTGAACTGAGGCATCACAGTGTCATTAAAAAGGTTAATTCAATGACTTACTACAGCTTGCTCTGGGTGAATCGTTTCAACAAGTTTGCATTTCTTCCCGCAGTCTACACCACTTCCTAATTGTTGATGAAGGGACATTGTATACTCCCTTCTCCTCCCCTACCTTGAGGCTACCTTGAGGTGCTTCCGGGGCTTAGTGTCCCCGCGGCCCGGTCGTCGACCAGGCCTCCTGGTTGCTGGACTGATCAACCAGGCTGTTAGACTGAAGACATTTCCTCAGCTGCCTCTTGTTACAGCTTCTTATGGTTATTCTCACATGTGTTTTCTTGGCTTGAACCTTACCTCTGGCTTTCTTGGGACCCATGGCGAGATATATATAATAACAACTTTTGTGTTCAAATAGCAAAAAATCCTAAAAAATTTGAAATTCTTTACAAAGAATTCAGGTGCGATTGTCACTAGGCGGGAGGCACTGGTAAACTGAGGCACGATCACCATGCCACCACTCGCTGGGTCAGCCATATGTGTATCAACAAACTTCGTTTCCTGAGGCAACGTTCGTAACCTGATTCAGATTTTACGAAGAAATTGGGCTCGTAACCCGAAAAGTTTGTAAAGAGGGGGCATTCGTAAGCCGAGGTACCACTGTACTTTGTGTACTTTTTATATATATATACAGTATATATATATATATATATATATATATATACATATATATATATATATATATATATATATATATATATATATATATATATATATATATATATATATATATATATATATATATATATACACATACATACATACATACATACATACATACATACATACATACATACACTGTCTTCACTCGATTATCCGGACTCCGGACTATATGGGAAGGACCCCCAGCCGGATAATCTCGTGTTCCGGATAAAGGTACTTTTTCACCTACGAGTCATGATTCCCTGTGCCTCTGTGAGGGGACCAGGTTCTGGCTCTGGGTGCCCAGTAGGCCAGAGAACTCCATGACTGTTGGCACATACATCAGAGATGATAGCTTTATGGAGCCACAAGGGACTTCCCCAGAAAAAAAATCTGAATGCTTTACTTGTTTAGAATTATTATTTGTGATGGTTTGCTTTTAATGTATATATATAAAGTGCCTTAATTTAATTTAATGGTTTATTTAGTAGTTTACATATTAATGGTTTAAACTATTTTCAGCAAAAAGCATTGTGAGAGGTGACGTGGCTCATCACTATGAACGGCTGTGTGATCAACGGAACACCAATTGCGATCGACTTTTGGAAACCGACTAAAGCACCTCAGGTAAAAATCATGATAGTTTTGGTACACATAATCCAATGATTTTGTTATGATTACATTAATCAGCTAAGCAGATTATTGTGATGTTGGAAACAGGAAAAAATTATTACATTCCGAACAAATTTACATGGACATTGTAAATTAAATGTCTGGGAATTGTTGACAAAATGATGGATAAATTCTGATTAATATTATGGGAACATTCTAAGGAAAATGTTGGCAACATGCTCTACAAATTTTTGTAGATATTCCAGATAAAATCATCATTGTTTGCTTTGGTAAATATGCAGTAACTTTTCAGCCATGAGACAGTGGATTCATGGAGTCAACATTCTGTGTCAACTATTATATGAATAATACATGAGATAAATTACCAAATATAGTCACTTATCCGTGCATTGCATAGATATTTTGTATGTTGGATGATGACCCTTTTTGTTTTGCAGTTCAATCAGTGGTGCCACTCACCTCAGCCACACTATCATCTTACACGCATGGTCTCCAATCTGGTTCTATTTTGCATACCTCCCTTGAAACTTCTTACCACAAAAATTCTGTATTTCTCCACAGCATGATCATGTGATCTATTACTGTTTCATGGGAGATGAGCTCCTCAGTGGTTCCCTGGAGCTAGTTACCTGAATCTTCCTACACATGTCACACCACACACATGCAAGTCAGAAATGCCTACTGGAGAACAGAAACAAAATTTGATCTACTCAATAGAGGCACAAGGCACAAGAAACACTAGATTACCCTAAGAGTACAAATAATCACCAATAAACATAGTTATTTTTCTAATATACAAACTGTCAGATGCAACGGCTGAGGAATTCACAGAACAGATAAACAAAATAGAGAATAACCTTGATAATTTTACAAACCCAATACCTGATATTATTTTCCTAGGTGACCTCAACCTGCGTAGTCTAAGATGGAGAATAGCAAACAATAATATTATACCAGGAAATCTACCTGGACATAGCCAACCACAGATTAGAGAACTACTTAGATTCTGTGACAAATTTTCACTCAACTAGCGGATATCAGAGCCAATTAGGAACGAAAATATTCTAGATCTGGTCTTCACAATGAAGACATAATCAGGGACATTACGATCTCAGATACCGGGGACACCACATACTCAGATAACAAGCTCATTGAAGTGCAAACTATCATCAATACATAGAATAGACCAAAAACAATGATCAAGCGAGAGGGGGTTATTCAGTAAATTAAAATTTAAAAATAAAAGGATAGACTGGGAAAAAATAAACTGGGCACTTATGAACATTCAATGTGACACTGTTCTAAATATTACAAATACTAAACAAGGAATAGAAAAACTAACTTCTGAACCACACAAAATGAGGTCAATGGGAATAACTGGTAAAGTTGAACAGTGGATACTCAATTTTCTCTCAAACAGAACACAAAGAGTAAGAGTCAACTATATATAATTGAGTCCAAAAAGCTTTCTACCTCAGGGTGCAGTCCTTGCACCACTGCTTTTCCTTATTCTCATATCAGACATAGACAAAAATACAAGTCACCGCTTCATATCATCCTTTGCAGATGACACAAAAATCAGCATGAAAATTACCTCTGCTGAAATCATTGAAAAACTACAAGCAGATATTAATAAAGTTTTGACTGAACAGAAGAAAATATCATGATGTTTAACAGAGATTATTCCAGGTACTCAGGTACACTAAAAATGAGGACATTAAATATAAATCAGGGTACAAAACACAATCAGATTTGCCCATAGTAGGAAAGCAGCATGCCAAGGATTTGGAATAATAATGTCTGACGACCTACTGTTTAGGGAGTATAACCAAGCAAATATTGTGTCAGCCAGAGAAATGATAGCATGGATTACGAGAACTTTCAAATCCAGGGATTCCATCACAATGGTTGTACTATTAAAGTCACTTGTGCTGTCCTGTCTTGAGCACGACTCACTACTCACTTTCCCCTTCAAAGCAGGATAGGTTGCTGAAATAGAGTTCAAAACATATATGGCATACATGGACGCAATAAAGCACCTAAATTATTGGGATCATCTCAAAGCTCTCCAGATGTACTCGCTAGAAAGGAGACGAGAGATATATCAAATAATATACATGTGGAAAATACTGGAGGGCTATGTCCCAAATCTACACAGTAAAATAGCAACTTACTGGAGTGAACGATATGGAAGAAAATGTAGAACAGAACCAGTGAAGAGCAGGGGTGTCATAAGCACAATCAGAGCACACTGTATGAACATCAGAGGTCCACAGTTGTTCAACATCCTCCCAGCGAGCATAAGAAATATTCCAGAACCACCGTGGACATCTTCAAGATAAAACTTGATAGTTTTCTTCAAGAACTGCCGTGATGAATATGTGCACCTGCGGGCCGTTCCAAGCAACAGCCTGGTGGACCAAGCTCTCACAAGTCAAGACTGGCCTCGGGCCGGGCATGGGGAGTAGAAGAACTTCCAGAACCCCATCAAGCAGGTATCAAGCAGGAAAACCTCCAGAAAGGTAAAGCGCACCAAAACATACAACTGCAAATAAAATAAAATAAAGGTGACCACTAGGAACCCAATTGGTGATTAGCACCACGAGTCATCAGTCGCAGAGTTCTTGTAGGCCTTCCAGGGACCACAAGTCAGAACCTGGCCCCCCTCAGAGAGGTGCAGAGAACAATGGAGCATGAACATTTTACATTTGAAGTTTGTCATTTGGCCATCAACCAGGGAAGCACCCAGTAAGGTTGGCAAATCAAAACAGACTACTGCCCGGTTGAAAAATGCAACATGTGCCATCTAAGTATCAAAAGAACTTCCCCACCAAGAAACGAACAACCTAAACTTCATCCAACTATCCTCGCCGCTACCCCCCTCCTCCACACCCCTCACTGCTGGGGGGATGTTATAGTGGCCAGAATACGCCTGGGATATAGACGTATCTGGCAGCTTTCTCAAAACCCAAATGTCGAGTACACAATGTGTCAACTTTGTGAAAGAGAAAACATGCACTCTCTTGAACATTATATTGTAGAATGTCCCATACTGACTGACTTTCGCCCTCCTGGGCTAAGGTATGCTGAACTCTGTAGTTACTATATGAGTACTGGAACACTTGATGATATATTGGACTTGTATCCAAAATTGACCATGTAATGTATCAATCATACAATGTATGTATGTGATGTAACTATATAACCTGAGCTTGTAAAAGCACCTTCATCACCTTCAGTGATTAAGTGCTTAATTGCACACTAGTTTCTTTATCAGCTACCTCACCCTGTCAGGGTAAATGAGACAAATGTATGTGAATGCATGTATGTGTGTATATATGTATGTGTATGTGTGTGTGTGTATGTATATGTATGGGTATAAAGCAAATATGGAAGCTGATCAGAATTACATTTCACCTTTGTGAATGTACATTAATGACACTATGTAAAAGACACATCTAATACTTTATGTAGGGCGTACGTAAATCTGTGTATCTTTGTATTTACGTATGTAGGTTAGCTTAGCATTTTAAAAGCACCGAATCACCTTCTGTGGTTGAGTGTTCAATAAACCCTTGAACTATATGTTTAACACTTCTCTAACCCTGTCCATGGAGGACAGAAGAAAATGTATATATGCTGGTTAGCATTGTAAATGTGTGGCCACGTCTGTGGTAGAAAAAAAAAAAAAAAAAAAAAAAAAAAAAAAAAAAAAAAAAAAAAAAAAAACTGCTGGGGGGGGGGGGGTGATGACCTGTGCTGCCACCAGCCAGTTCTTCACTGATGTTGTGCCCGACGGTCATCGGCTTGCTCTGGCAACACTTTCCCGTTTTGTTGGTGTTTTGCCTTACAAGGCTGTTCCTACACGGTCATGTGTGCTGGCCTGGAGTTTAGCACACTGGAGATGTATGCGCCTAGGGTCACCTTTCCTAGGTGCTCCATAAGTACTGCCCTTGTGTGGCCAGAGTTATCTTTCCTGGGGTGTTCGGGAATCACTCTCCGTTAGAGGGCTTCCTTACTTGTGGTGGTCTTTGCCCTTGGAGTTTGTTGGGAGCTTTAAGCTTTAAGGAACATAAGTTCTTTAACCCTTAACATGCTAGGGGTATAATATCCTTTCTTCCCCACAGGTGCATGTAATTTTGAAAAAAAAAATATTTTGTCTTCCTAATCTGTTAATTTGTGTTCACTGATCATGGGAAAAATAATAAAAAAATCGTAAGTGGCATATATTGCCTGCTATAGGGCGGGGAAGTCTGGCAAAAAACAGGCGCTGAGTCAGCGTGCGTCCCAGGTGGTCTGTTGATCGCCAGCTGTCAGGCCGGAGTTGCCACAAAGAGATAATTACCTAATTATTTCAATGTCTCTGATTGATTTTTCATAGTTTTTATGCTGTAATATTATTCAATTGTGTGTAGTTTGTATTATATTTATATAATAAAATGAGTGAATCATCGCTGTACTCAAAAATATGGTGTGCATATTGTTGATTCAATTATGTTCATCAATCAGTGAACAAATACTTTGTCGGTTATTACACTATAAGCACAGGTTATATATAAGTATCTGCATGTTTTGTTCACCATAACGAACCACTAAGTAGCTATTATGAGTCAAAAAGTAACGAGGAGTGACCGCCGTGTACCAGCCAGCCACTCATGCCCTCCCTCAAGTCATCTGACTCACCCACATTCTCCTCCCACAATACTGTTTTTGCTTTTATTCACTATATACAGACGTTATATATAAGTATCTACATTCGTGTTCACCATAACGAACCACTAAGTTGGCATGCTGAGTGGCAGTGCCAGTGGCAGCCCGCCACTGGTTGCTACTTCCTCCCTCCCTCAAGTCACCTGACTCACCCACATTCTCCTCCCACAATACTGTTTTTGCTTTATTCATTATATACAGACGCTATATATAAGTATCTACATTCGTGTTCACCATAACGAGCCACTAAGTTGGTATGCTGAGTGGCAGTGACAGGCAGTGGCAGCCCGCCACTGGCTGCCACTCCCTCCCTCACCTCACCTGACTTGCCACCATTCTCCACCCACCATACTGTTTTTGCTTTTATATACAGACGTTATATATAAGTATTTACATGTTTTGTTCACCATAACTGTACATCTAAGCTTGTATGGTGAGTAAAGGCACAAAGACGTAGGACCTCACACAGTCAGCTGATGGCTGCCGTCCTCAAGGCCAGACACACTAATATTTCTCCTCCAGCAATACTGTTTGTGGTGTTATTTTTTTTTTTTTTTTGTTTTTTTTTGAGATATATACAAGAGTTGTTACATTCTTGTACAGCCACTAGTACGCGTAGCGTTTCGGGCAAGTCCTTAATCCTATGGTCCCTGGAATACGATCCCCTGCCGCGAAGAATCGTTTTTTCATCCAAGTACACATTTTACTGTTGCGTTAAACAGAGGCTACAGTTAAGGAATTGCGCCTAGTAAATCCTCCCCGGCCAGGATACGAACCCATGACATAGCGCTCGCGGAACGCCAGGCGAGTGTCTTACCACTACACCACGGAGACTGTAAAGAGACTTATTATGCTATATACACACATTATATATAAATATCTACCTGTTTTATTCACCATACTTGTACAAGTAAACTGGTATGGTGCCAAAAGACCATCGTGGTAACCAGTAAACAACACCGTCGTCTGCACGGTGGCGTCGTGCAGATGACGCCACCACCCTCACCAAAATGCCAGCTCCCAACCTTCTCCTCTTGCTGTTTATACCCTCTATACACACGTTATATATAAGTATCTACATTTGTGCTCACCATAGCTAACCACTAAGCTGGTATGGTGAGTGCAGTCAATAAAAGGTGGCCACACACAGTCAGAAGACATAGCCACCACCCTCCCTCCCACAGTATTACTCCTCCCTCCATGGCGCACAGCGCTAAATATCACCACAATCCTGCTATTATCAGAATCCTGGTCAGTTTTATCACAGTCAGGGGTCTTCTGTAATAATATCATCGCTACATAATAGCATGAACAAGTATATTATGGCATTTTTAGGGGATGCTGTGGTCACAAGCTGAACAGCAGTGCAGTTAGCTCATGCTGCGTGCGTCAGGCTTGGTAGCTATCTCAATACTGAGGGCCTAACACCCGGGAGTTTGGCCCACGATTTTTTTTTTAAATGGCGTCTGTTTACAAGAGCCCTGATGAAGGTGTGGTGAACCCCGTGTATCCGTGGGCCGTTTAAATCTTGCGTAGTACTCCAACACGTCATATGACGTGATGCACAATTGACTGGAACAACTTCCAACATGTCATATGACATGATGCGCACTTTAAGGGTTAATGAATTTGAATGAAAAGATTTGTTGTTAGACAAAGAAGCAAATGAGATGTATCATTGTTTTGTGAGATATATGTTGAAGACACATAAAAAATTGTACCAAAACAGAGATGTTGAACTAGAAAACAGGATTGATTTAACAAGAATTGTGAGAGAGCCAGAGAACAAAAGACAAAAATTGGAATCAATGTAGGAATAGGCTATGCCCTCAAATACCCCAGCAATACAAAGAATCAAGAAACAAATACACAGCAGTAAGAGGAGAAGCAGAAATAAATTTTCAGAAAAGGATATTGGAGAAATGTAAAACAGAACCTCTCCTATTCCATAAATTCATTAACCCTTAAACCGTGCAAAACATACATATACGATTTGACATAACTAAAGTTTTTCAAACTTGCACAAACACTTTCCAATTTTTTGTGCGTAATCAACAAGGCGAATGCTCCCACTTTGTCTAAATGATCACAACGTAACTTGAAAAACAAGAAGATAAAAAGTAATTTTAAAAGTCAATATTGAAAACTTCAGATTTTCAAATGAGCTTCAAAAATATAAAATATTACCAATTGTTCAATTGGTGTTATTATGCTTTCAGAATAGCATATGATTTTCATTGTTATCAGATTAGAATACTGTATAAGTTTTCAGTGTAGTTTACTGTAAAAAAATTTTTGTCAATATGGCATTTGAAATATGTGGCAAATTTAAACAAAAATAATATATAACTCCAAATGTATAGGGTTTATGAAAAATCCATTCAGAGAGATTGTAGAACAGACAGTTGAACACACAATATGTCAAAATGGTGAGAATCGGTCAGAAACTGGAATTTTAGAAGCAATTCAAAGTTGAAACTAATTTCAGAGGTACTTGAAGTTGAGGTTCTCGACAATGAATAGAGGTAGTTCTAATTCGTTAAGTTAATTGTATGTTTTAATAAACATTGTTTAGCACTCGTACTCGAATATGTGAAATTTGTAGGTCAGTATGTGTTGAAATGAAGTCGAGAAAAAATACCCCCCCCCCCAAAAAAAAAAATTATAAGGATAATTATAATAATTATAATGATTTAGAGGATATATTTAGAGTCTATGTTATATAAGTGAAAAAGCCCTAATCTGGTCTCTAATCATCAAAACAACCTAAAGAGACAAAGAAAATAGAGTTTGAAATTTGTGAAAAATATCAGCCAAAGAAAATTCAAAGTACCAAGTTCTGCGAGTTGTGACTTATTTTTTTGTTGACCAATTTCATTCTATCTTCAAATAGTTAGGGAAGGATATGTATTCTCCAGGTTATAAAGGTTACAACAAAATAATTGGAAAAAAATAAAATTGGAATATCACTCCTGGCTCACCCCCCCCCCCCCCCCCCCCATGGAGAGACAGCCCACTTCACCAGACACAGGACTGAGACAAAAGAATTCCGGAGCCTGAGGCACGTGACGACACCAGACCCATCAGCCCGAGAACTAGTGTTGGGTTGCCGGCGTGAGAGGTCCGGGGCTCTCTCTTTTCCCTCCCGGGAAGCGGGGGGTTGCGCAGACAGCGTCGCAGCAGAATGTAAACATCATGCTTGTTTGCTAATTTCCGTTTGGGGAGTTCTGTTCACTTGATCAGCTTTCGGTAGCAATATTTTTACTAGAATTGGGGTTTGTTTTGGAACACCTTTCTGGGTGCCTGTCCTGGTCGATGGCAGACATAGAATGCTCCCAACCACAGGGGGGTTTCTATAGGCCATTGCTCCTCATGCCTCTTCTGAGTGGGCTAGGTTCTGGTTCATAGTTCCCAGTAGGCATGAACTCCAAGCACTTTGATGACAGAAAGTTATAGATATCCATTCAGCCTGGATAGCTCCGGGGAGCCGTAGGGGGTCCCCCCCCCAGAAAAGAAATGGTATTCATAGTGTTGTGAGGCATGGAAAGGCTGCCAGCTCAGACAAACCAGTGGCTGAAAGATTTATTGAAGAATTTAAAGATTTTGTAGAGGCTAAGGGATACCAACTGCAACAAGTGTTTAATTGTGATGACACAGGACTGTTATGGAAAAGACTGCCTAAGAGGACATACATTAGCCAGGAGGAGAAATCATTGCCCGGACACAAGCCTATGAAAGATAGGTTTACTCTTGTGCTGTGTGGAAATGTGAGATGCGATTTGAAAATTAAACCCTTGCTTGTGTATCATTCTGAAAATCCAGGGGTTTTCAAAAAATATAGTGTGCAGAAAAACCAAATGAGTGTGATGTGGAAGGCTAATAATAAGGCATGGGTGACTAGGATATTTTTTTTATGGAATGGGTGAATGAGGTGGTTTGCCCTACCATACAAAAATATCTGCAGGAGAAAAGTTTGCCACTCAAGGTCCTGCTTCTCTTCGACAATGCTCCTCCTCATCCTCCAGGCTTGGAAGATGCATTGTTGAACAAATTTAATTTTGTCACAATAAAGTTCCTTCCTCCTAACACCACTCCTCTAATTCAGCCTATGGACCAGAAAATCATAGCAAATTTTAAAAAACTTTATGAAAGGGCACTTTTCCGGAAATGTTTTGAAGTGACTGATGCCACAAACCTCACCCTCAGAGTTTTGGAAAACCCATTTTAACATTTATAGTGGTTTAAAACTCGTTTACAAAGCCTGGCAAGAAGTGACTCAAAGAACCCTGATCTCTGGCTGAAGAAAATTGTGGCCTGAATGTGTGTCAGAACTAGACTTTGAGGGGTTTGAGCCTGTAAATGCAGTGCCTATTGTTGAGGAAATTGATACTCTGGGCTGGAAAATGGGCTTGGAATTGGATGGTGCTGATGTGGAGGAGTTGGTGGAAGAACACAACGAAGAACTGACCACCGAAGAACTCCAAGCCCTTCAAAAGGAGCAGCAACAAGAGGATATTTCTGAGGATGGAGGATGAGGCAGTAGAGAATGTCCCTTCCTCAACAATAGGAAGTGGTGTAGGCTGTGGGAAGAAATGCAAACTTTTGTTGAAACGACTCGCCCAGAGAAAGCTGTAGTAGGCCGTTGCATTAATCTTTTCAATGACAATGTGATGCCTCACTACAGACAAGTGTTGCAAAGAAGGAAAAAACAATCTTCAATGGAACGTTTGCTTGTGAGAAAATCAAGCAGTTAGCCACAACCAGGCCCTAGTGGTATGCAGGCAAAACATTCCAGAGAGTGCACTCCAGAGAAGTCTTCACTGCTTGATGTTATAATGGAAGGGGACTCCCCTTCCAAACAGTACACCTTTCCTCCTCCCCCCCTCCTCACCATCTTCCATACGCCAATAGAAGTCATCAGCAAGGGTAAGTAATAACTTGAATATACTTTAGTAGTGAAAATTTGGGTGAATTAGGTATAAAATTGACTTTGAAGCGAAGTTTTTTGGGAGTCAGGAACGGATTAATTCATTTCCCATTACAGTATTTCATATGGGGAAATTCGCTTCGGTTTACGAATTTTCGGGTTACAAACCGTCTCCAGGAATGGATTAAATTCGTAAACCGAGGTACTCCTATGACAATGAGAATCAACGAAATTTATAAAGGAGAATTCTTGAGACCTGGAACTTCAAGAACAAGAGGTCATAGATTGAAGCTAACTGAACAAAGGTGCCAAAAGAACATCAGAAAGTTCCCCTTATGCAGAGTTGGAATAAGTTAAGTGAGATGATGGTGGAGGCCAAAACTATCTGTAGTTTCGAAGCTTTATATGATAGTGCTGGGAAGATGTAACTACACTTAGTTACATCTTCCCAGCACTATACTGTAACTTACACTACTCACCCTGTAACTACACTTAGGTAATTGTGGTGTATTTTTTCTAATAGGTCTTTGGTGGATATTCGTGCTCAGGGGCTTTTGTGGAATATCAGGGTTATGGTGGCCATGTATTTAGTCAAGGTCCCTGGTACTCTTCAGATCTCTATTGCCCTGGATTGTGCTTCCTGGATGTTGGTCTCTACTGCGAGTTAGTGTCTGCTGCCTTGCCTTCTCTCTTGCAAGTCTTTCCCTTTAATTTCCCTGTGGTTATCTCGCTACAGGGAACCATCATGGGGCTTTCACCAGAAACCAATCATTGAATGGAATGCCCGAAACGCTTTGCGTAATAATGGCTTTAGGCATTATATGTACTAGCTATACCTATTAGTCAAACAATTCTTGTAGATATTTATTGTATGTAAGTACCTAACCTAAATAAAATTGTATTGTTGATGTTGTTGTAATGAAACTCTCCTTTCAAATATAATAGGAGTTCTATTAGAACTCCTATTAGAACATCGGGGTTCAAGTATAACCCCGTTGGCTCTTTTTCTCCCTTCCCTTTGTTCCATGTTCGTCAGTTTGTTGCGGTGTTTTTCATCTCCTGAAATGAAGTGCTTGCTGATGCTGAACCATGCTTGGAGACAGTGGCAGCATTTGGTACTAATGGGTCCTAGCTAGTTTCATATGATTATTTTGAATTGAATTGTTTAGGGAGTTGTTTGGCAGTTTTGTGGCTTTGAGCATTGTGAACCCAGTAGTTGTCTGTAAAGCTTCGCTGCCTTTCTAGATGCATTTCCAGTGAAATTGGGGAATGTCATTTGCTCTTTGTGCCTCTCGTCAGGTGGGCCTGGTTCGGTTTTTTGTCCCCGGTAGGCCAAACTGAACTCTTACAATTGATGGGCCTTGTAGTGTTTATCAATCTTAACGAGATAGCTACAGGGAGCCAATGGAACTCTACCAGAAAGAGTCGTTTCATTACCTATTTTTATTTGTTGCAAAAAATTCCCAGTTTTAAATAAAATTCTTAGCAACTCCAAGTGTTTTCTTTTCAGATTTACCAGTTCATTCTGATGCAGCTTCACACAGACACTACATATATCGTTTAGACTCGCCATTTGTTTCTGTTGCACCAAAATACTGATAATTTACATGTTTCTCATACAGGCTAGCTAGTTCCTCCTAATGCATATTGACGCTAACCAACTATACCTGTTTCTTTAATAGATGTTGACACTCCATGTGTTTCTAGTATAGGATCTTTATTTATTTTTGGCACACCTTCATGCTGACCAATCTTTATAATTACCCAACAGGCTCGACTGTTCTTTCTGACACACCTTCATACTGACCACACTCAGGGTCTGACACGCACATGGCGGCTACCAATCTATACATCACCCACCAATGCAGTCCTGTTGGAACACAAGTTCAAGGTGAGATGAGAGCAGTAGGGCCTTCTGTTGCGTCTGTAGTTTAGTACTTTTGTCTAGGTTCCATGTTTTGTGGGAAATTTGAAGTTCTCTCGAATATGAACGGTATTTGACCATTCCTCAGAAAGCGACCAACAACAGTCGACTAACAACCAAGTTCCTAATTACTGCTAGGTGAACAGAGGCAACGGGTGCAAGGAGACGCGCCTAGCTGTCTCGCCCTGCCCAGGATCAGTAATTCACGAAGTCAATTTATTGTAATGGATTAAACTGGAGGAAAGCTGTGTGCAGCCAAGTGTAGTGAGATACTGTTAATGTAGGACTTGAAGGAAGCTGAACTGCATGTGATTATGATCGTGAAATAACCGAAGATGTAGAACATAACTGAAGTAGAAGTATACTTGAATGGTGGTAGAAATGACTGTGATTGCAGGATATGCAGGCGATGAGTCAATAACATGGCTGAAGTAGTTTGACCAGACCACACACTAGAAGGTGAAGGGGCGACGACATTTCGGTCTGTCCTGGACCATTCTCAAGTCAATTGTCTTGAGAATGGTCCAGGATGGACCGAGCCCCGTCGGCTCCCCGGAGCTTTACCGGCTGATATGCTAATGTCAGACTTTGGCATCAGTCATGTGTATGGAGTTCTAGGGCCTACCGGGTACCACGGCCAGAACCTGGCCCCCTCAGAGAGGCAAGGGAAGCAATGGCCTATAGAAACCCCCGTGTGGTAGGAAGCATTCTATGTCTGCCATCGACCGGGTCAAGCATCCAGAAAGGTAAGCATTCCAAAACAAACCCCTATTCTGGTGAAAATTGCTACCTAAAGCCAAATTAGTGGATAGAACTCTTCAACAGAAAACAAGGAAACTAGTATGACGTCATACGTCACCGCGCCGCTGTCTGCGCAGCTCCCCCCTCCCCGGGAGGGGGAAGGGGGAGCCCCAGACCTCCCACGCTGGCTATCCACCCATCAGTTCTTCGGCTGATGCTATAGACACTGGTTATGTGCTCCGGCTCCAGTGTTTGTTTCAGCACTGTACCTAGAGTGTGGTATCTGTTTTTTAGGTGGTGCGTGAGCCGGGAGTGATTCTCTTGTACTCGGGCTGCATGCGCCTAAGGTTCCCTTCCCAAGGTGCCCTGTAAGTACTGCCCTTGGGGCTTGGGGCTACCTTCCACAAGTTCCTTGGGTCCTGCCCCTGCTAGGCCGTTTACTGCTTGGTTTTCGGCCGCACTTTGTGTGCTCGGGTGTTCTGTCTCCCTTGTTCGCCTTAGAGTAAGGGGCAGTTTTTGCACTGGTGGGGCGCAGGGTACTGTGCAGCTTGTCTTTACCAATCATAGCAGGCCGGCTCTGTTCCGCTTGGGTACGCTGTCCTCTTGCGGGATTTTCTTTTTATTTTTGTTTATCTACCTGGTGGGGGGTATGCCTTCGTTCTTGCCCCTTGTGTCCCTTGTGTTCTGAGTATTTTCTGGTGGTACCCCTGCTAGGTCCCCGTGAGTGCACACGTCCCGGGGGTTCAGCTCTTAGAAAGTTGTTTGGTAGCTTTGGGTGCCGGTTAGCAGTACCCTGCCTGGGATTACCTGAGCGCGAGTCCTCATATAGTAAACGCTCGGGACCCTGGGAACCCCCTGGGGGCGCGCGGGTCCGATGGATGTGACCCCTGAGTCCCCCCCCTCGCTTCCAGCGAGTTTGAGGGTTGCTCTCACCCTTTGTCTCTGGGTGACTCTCTGTTTTGCCTCAGTCTGCCCTCTGTGGGGTCGGGGACACCTTTGACCCGGAGTCCTGCGAGTTTGGTTGCTCGTTGTGGCTCGGTTACCCAGTTGTGCTGACAAAGCGGGTGCGGGCAGCAGGGGCGTTGCACTTAAGCCTTGGTGGTGGCAATGTTCTCGTGGTTTCCGCCCCGGGAGCCCCGGGGCTGCCCCGTTGTAGTTCGTTTTGGGACTTGGGGGTGTTGGTTGCTTCGGTTCCATCCACGCTCATTTGTCTTTCCCCTGGATCACCCTTCCTGCCTGCATCTGGTTCCTTACCGTCTGTAGGTTCGGGGCGGGGTTTTTGGTGGTGTTGAGACTCGGGCAGTCTCGGGGAATTCCCCTTCCGGGGTAGTGACGGGAGCATTTGAGCCTGTTCCTCCAGCCGTGTTGTATGAGTCTGCCAGTGGGCTCCCTTCCTTAGTGTTTTCATGGCTGCCCTGGTTTTCTGGTACGGCCGAGGCTTTGGGGGAACGGCTCGGCCTCGGGGCCTGTCGTGTAGGTTCCCGGGGCTGGGGAGGGGCTGACTTGGGGGGCCTTGGGCCCTGTTGGACCCCGTGGTTGTTTTTTTATCCCCCTCAAGGCGGGGCTTGTGGTTACGCGGAGTGGGGTCTTTCCTCCCCACTCGCCGTACGTGCTGTTGGGCGTCGGCCCCTCCCCGGGCTCGGTTCCTTGGCCTTTGAGTCGGTTGATTCCGTCCTGTGGGTGGATGTTTCCTCCCACCCTTTTTTGGGACGGTGTTTTTGTCATGTTTCCTCGTTCGATGGGGTTCTACGTGACTTCTGATCTCGGGTGCGCCTGCGCCTTTGTGTACCTTCGGGACTAGTGTTGGCTTCTGTGTTCTCGAGGGTTCGGGAAGGTTTTTCGCTACTTCCCGCATTATTGGAACGTCTGTCGGCTCCTCGTCCTTGTCGCCGTTTTGAGTTACTTGTGGCCCGGTTGGGCTACTTGTGAGCTGGTTGGGCTACTTGTAGCTCTGTTGGGCTACTTGTCGCCCTGTTGCGCTACTTGTCGCCCTGTTGGGCTACTTGTCGCCCGGTTGGGTTCCTTTTTGGGCTCTTTGCTTCTTTGGCCTGGTTTTATTGTTCCTGCTTCCTCTTTTGGCTACTTTTCTAGTGCAGTAGTCCTGGTTGGCACCTTCCTGCAGAGAGGGTTGTGCAGTTCGGTCAGCATGTTATGCGCATGCGCCGTGGAGTTTGTTTTGGTCTGGGCGGTGTTTCAGTTCTGGTTTTTTTGTGCCCTTTTTGCTACGGTGCTTCGCCTCTCGTTCTTCTCCCTGGCTGCGGTATGTGGCCCCTTCGCTCCAGGGGGTGTCCTGGTTCCCAGTTGTGGGGAGGACACCGCGGTTTTCCCTGTGTCATGGGTGTGGGCCGCCTCCTTCGCCTCTCCCTGCTCTCCTGCGGGTCCGGCAGGGTCCGGCTCTGGCGTCTTCACCTGTCTGTGCTCCCAGGTTCTTCTGGGCACGGTTGAGTCATGTCAAGTTCGTGCCACCGTTCGCCAAATGAGTTTCTGCGGTCTGGCGTCTTTTGGCCGGGCGCTGGATGCGGTGTTGTTTATATACCTGTCTTTATTTAGGTATATTTTTGTATGACCTGAGACCAGTGGCACACCAATGACTGTCCCTTTTTCAACCATTCCTGTCCCCCTCATGTGCATGTCCAACCCATGCTGGAGTCATTCAGGGGACCCACCTTTTTCATGTTGTGAGGTGTGGGGGTTGTAGGGTTGGTTCTGTACTCACCTGGTAAGGCTCCTGGCTGTGCTTGCAGGGTTTGAGCTCTGGCTCTTGGGTCCCGCCTATCTGGTAGAACTTGCGGGATAGCACCAGTGGAGTGCAGTGGTGCTAGTGGCACAATTGGGGAACACTGTATTACCATCAGAGGTCTGTGCTTGTTACACGACCTACTTGCGAGCATAAGCCTTCTTGCTGGTTCGTCCGTGGACTTCCAGGGCACACTAGCCTGTTTTCATATAGCAATTCCGGCCCATCCTGGTTGTGGGGGTATGTGGGCTGGCAAGCCGCTCCTAGCAGCTGCCTGGTGGGCCACCCTCTGGTCGGTCTAGCCTGGCCTTGGGCCGGGCTTGGGGTGTAAAAGAGCTCCCAGTACCCCATCCAGCAGGTATCGAGCGGGGTTTCTCCGCCGTCGGTCGCCTGGTGCAGGTTTCTGGGCCTGCTGGGTTTTGTCGTGTCTCCGTTGGCCCTGTCTGGGGTCTGCCTGCTTCGTTTCTCTGCCTTTGCAGAAGGGAGTTGCTATTTACATGTTGCATGTTGCAGGTGGTGCCTGTTGCTGCTGCTGCACGTGTGCATTGGTACCATGTTTCACGGTGGCGTGTCCTTGTTCCTGTGTCCGGTTGTGGAGTGGCACTTTGCTGCTGTTTTGTGCCTGGGGATTGCGTGGGGATTTTCTGTCCCTGCCTGATTGTCCACCCCTGGTTGTTTTCCTGGGGTTTTTGTGCTTCTGCTCTTTCTTCCTGCCTCCTCTGCAGCAGGGGTGTTCTGCGTGTGTTCTTGGGCGTTTTTCAGCCTGTGTCCTGTGATGTGCTTCTTTGTCTCGGTCTATTGCAGTTGTTCGTACCCCTTGGTTCGGGTACTGTTCTAGCGGCGACCCTTCCGCCTTCTTTGGTTTCCTAGCTTGCCCTGCCGGTTCGTTTTTTTGGGGGGGGTCTTGCGATGTCTCGCGTCGGACCCGTCGTTTCTGAACTCCTGGCGGGCTTGCATGCTTTGGGGAGCTTTTCTGTTCGGCAGACGTTCCATCTCCTTGTGCTGCCTGGGTTTCGGTGGTCGCGCCCGAGATCTTCCCACGGGTCCGCCTTTTCCTGGGCTCGGAGGGGCCTTGTCGGGGCTGCTTATGTTCTGTCTCGCGGTCTCGCCTCCGGTTGGTGGTCGGGTGGCTTCGTGGTAGGTGTCCCACCTGCGTGCTTCTCTTGGCGGCAGTATGGGGTATTTTGGCGGTCCTTCCTTTTCCTGTCCCTTCTTAGGTGGTTACTCTTGCTAGCTTGGTTTTCTGGTGGGGGTTGGGGGCCGTCGTCTTGCCACATACTGTCGCCTCTTTTCGTGCGGCGCTGGCGGAGCCGCTTCAGCTTGCTTTCGGTCTTGGTGTTGCTTCTGCACCGTTGGTAATCTGTCTTGTGCGTCGTTTCACCCTCCGGCCTGTTCGTACGCCGCTTGCACCATCCTGGTCTCTGGTCAGCGTGCTCTGTCTTCTCCTCGGTTGGTAGTGCCCCTTCGGTTCCGGTGTGTTTTTTCGTCGGCTCTTTCCTTTTGGCCTCTGCCTCTGGGGGTCGAATCGCTGAGTTTTCTTGCTCCTTCGGTTTTAGCGTTTTGGTTGTTCGGCGGCAGCAGTCTCCATCTTTTCTGGCGCGGGGTGGGGCTGCTGCGTTCTGGAGGGGTCCAGTGTTTGTTGGTGCTTCGTTGGTCGGGCCGGGGGTGTGTCGTGTTTTGTGTTCAGTGGCGGCCCTCCGCTGTTGTTTGCGTGCCACGGCGTTTGGGTCCGGAGCACGTTTTGCGTTGATCCGGTTCTGTTCTTCCCGGTTTGCGGGTGATGGTGTCCCGGGTGGTCAGCCGTGTTCTTGCGGCTAAGCTGTCTGTGTTCTTCCCTCATGTCTGTGGCGTTCGTGGCTTTGCTGCTCTCGCTGCCGTCTGGGCAATGTGGCCTTGCGGTCTTTCGGGCATGGATTTTTTGGTGTTCGTGCGGGGGCCTTGCTGCTCGTTGTTCTCGTGTTGTTCCCGGGACTTTTCGGGGCTGTGGCGCCTTGGGTTGGCGTTTGCTGCCGGTTGTCTTGCTTCCGTGAGGGGTGCGTAGTGTCCACCTCCCGGTTCTGTCCCTTTGACCTTCCTCTGTGGGTAGTTAGCTCCGGGAAGCCGACGGGGCTCCCCCCAGAAAACCAACGTTGAATGTAATGAAACTCCATTTTCTGGGTGAGACCCGGAGGCTCCCCGGCAACCCTCCCTCCCTCCGGTCGGCTGTTTTTCGCGTGTTTTGACATCCAGCCTCAGAACTGATGGGTGGATAGCCGGCGTGGGAAGTCTGGGGCTCCCCCTTCCCCCTCCCGGGGAGGGGGGAGCTGCGCAGACAGCGGCGCGGTGACGTATGACGTCATACTAGTTTACTTGTTTTCTGTTGAAGAGTTCTATCCACTAGTTCGGCTTTAGGTAGCAATTTTCACCAGAATAGGAGGTTTGTTTTGGAATGCTTACCTTTCTGGATGCTTGACCCGGTCGATGGCAGACATAGAATGCTTCCTACCACACGGGGGTTTCTATAGGCCATTGCTCCCCTTGCCTCTCTGAGGGGGCCAGGTTCTGGCTGTGGTCCCCGGTAGGCCCTAGAACTCCATACACATGACTGATGCCAAAGTCTGACATTAGCATATCAGCCGGTAAAGGTCCGGGAAGCCTCCGGGTCTCACCCAGAAAATGGCGTTTCAATACATTCAACGCTGGTTTTTTGAAGCTGGCTCAATGTTGAAACTCTAGTTTTAGAGATAATTGAAGTTGAAGTTATCAGTCAATGTATAAGGTAGTTCTAATTCATTAATTTACTTCTATGTTTTAATAAACATTGTTTGACATTCGTACTTGAATATGTGAAAGTTATAGGTCAATATGTGCTGAAATGAAGTCAAGAAAAAATAACCCCCCAAAAAACTAAATATAGGGATAATTATAATAATTATAATGATTTAAGGGATATATTTAGAATATACTTTATATAAGTCAAAAAGCCCTAATCTGGTCCCTAATCACCAAAACAATGTAAAGAAACAAGGAAAATTGAGTTTGAAATCTGTGAAAAAATCACCCCCAAAAAAATTCAGTCCCAAGTTCTGCCAGTTATGACTGATTTATTTGTTGACCAATTTAATTCATTCTTTTTTTTTTTTTTTTTTTTTTTTTTGAGATATATACAAGAGTTGTTACATTCTTGTAGAGCCACTAGTACGCGTAGCGTTTCGGGCAAGTCCTTAATCCTATGGTCCCTGGAATACGATCCCCTGCCGCGAAGAATCGTTTTTTCATCCAAGTACACATTTTACTGTTGCGTTAAACAGAGGCTACAGTTAAGGAATTGCGCCCAGTAAATCCTCCCCGGCCAGGATACGAACCCATGACATAGCGCTCGCGGAACGCCAGGCGAGTGTCTTACCACTACACCACGGAGACTCTTAACATAGTTATGGACATGTATGCATTCTCCTGGTTGTAGAGGTTATAAACAAATCAGATGATAGACAAAGAAGAAAAAAAAGAAAAAAAAAATTCCCCAAAAATTTTTTTGTGGACATTGGTGAAAGTAACAGGTATTACTATTGAACAATATATTTGTATGATATATAACAAAATAAAGTATAATAACATACTTATTCATTATTATTTGTGTTATTATGTATTATTCAGCAATGCTATAAAAGCACCAACTGCATATCCACTTTTTGGGCACTTTTAATTATTTTCTTCTTTGTGCATAGGACAGGTGCTTGCATTTCCTTATTACTGCATTATCCCTCAGTTCTAGTTAATAAGAGCTGTTCTCCTTGTCAATAAAAGACTCTTCTTTTAAAAAAAATGGTCTAAAATCCATTTCTGAAAATATTGGGATGAAACTTTCACGACGCTGAAGCCAATAAGTTGGAGATTTGTTTAACATTTAATATTAATTTTCACAAAATTCAAATATATTTTCACCCAGCCCAAGCTAATACCCACAGTTACATCCCAGGCTGTAGCAGTGTAAGGGTTAATAAATCAGGCTGCCTCCTACACATGTATTTTATGATTTTTAAACATGATCTCTTTACCAGTCTACCAGTCGTTTTAGGTTTTATTTCAAGTGAGCTTGTTAAGTTGATTGTTAGGGACCATTTTAATTAACCTTGTATATTTTACTGAGTTTACTTATTGCTTTAATTTTTATCTTATATAAGTGATCTAAATATTATTATGCCAGAGAATTTTTGTATGCTGATCAGTTATTCACGTTACCTTACCAACAGTTGCCGAAGAGCATAATGCGGGAGCTGGAAGTTGGGGAGACTTACTTAATTCCTGTGGACAAAGGCGGCAATTACCCCATCAGTGTTACTGTCCTGGATGCCAACCATGTACCAGGGGCAGTAATGTTCCTCTTCCAAGGTAACTTAATCTAACTCTACTTTGCATATGCTTGGCAGTGATTTTTCCTAATATATTTGTCAAAGCTTTACATTGTAGATCTCAAAATCTTTACTTTAACTCCTTGCAGACACATATTGTAGGGAAAAGTTGCCAGTATCCTGGAACAAAGATTAGGGAAAGGGTAGGTCCATTAACCTCCGTGCTGCGCCGAGTTTATTGTGAAATTCCCCCGGTGCGCATGAAATAGTGTTCCCAAAAAATTCTTTTTTCTTTGTAAAATGATAAATTCCCTTCCCTGAACATGTCTATGTAAAAAAAAAAAAAATCCACTTACTTTGGCTGTGGGGACATGGACAAGGTGCGCTGTGACGTCATCAGGGCCTGGTCGCCTGTGCGTGAATTGCCCAGCTTCGGTAGCGCGGGCCATTCAAGCACCGGGTGTTGCCACAAATATACTGTCTCCACTCAATCATCCGAACTATATGGGAAGGACCCCCAGCTGGATTATCACATTTTTCGGATAATGGTAC
Organism: Procambarus clarkii; assembly: GCF_040958095.1. Taxonomy (NCBI): domain Eukaryota; kingdom Metazoa; phylum Arthropoda; class Malacostraca; order Decapoda; family Cambaridae; genus Procambarus; species Procambarus clarkii. The sequence goes on from NC_091224.1 coordinate 19,156,519, forward strand.
TTTTTCACCTACGAGTCCAAAACTAACCACTTCCAACTAGTATTTTTGTACTACAAACAACATAATTTGAATTGCCTTGCCACATATAATTATTAAATATTCTACTAGAAACCTCAACTTTCCTTGTTGGTGTTCGTCTTCTTGATTGATGCCACACATCTTGAAGTTAAGAATTCTTAACAATTTACGTAACCTATACTAACACAACACTAAAATTAACACTTAAAATTACTGTACAGTTCATTAAGCAAAGTTAATTTTGACTGCCAGCTGCTGAATCCTCACTGGTTGAAGGCATTTGGATTGCCTGTGAGGCCTCACTTGTTGAAGCGCTTGCATGCCCTCACTTGTTGAAGGCGCTTGGCTTGCCTGTGACGCCTCACTTGTTAAAGGCGCTTGCTTGCGCCTCACTTCCCTGTGAAGCCTCACTTGTTGAAGGCATTTGGCTTGCCTGTGATGCCTCACTTGTTGAAGGCGCTTGGCTGCCTGTGACGCCTCACTGGTTGAGCAACACATAACTTGTCTAGGACAACCTTCTTCCTCTTAACACCTCCAGAACGATTGATGCTGCTACCAGACATAGTCTTGGCCAAAAATGTTCAAAGTTACTATGAAAATAAAAAAGTTATTTAAAAAAATATTTCACTAATGGTGCAGCACTGTGTATAACACGAGGGATAGACGCACATGGGTTGGCCAGTGTTGGACGGGTCCACTTGGGGTGGGGCAGCTATAGCACGTTACGTAGGCCGCCAGGAGGAAAAAACTCACAATATTTTTGAAGGAAACTTCAGCCTGTGCACATTGCTTTTAGGAAACTTATTTATTTGTTATTACATAATTACTAGTACTTATTTCATTTGTTTTTGGCTATGATTAATTGTTCTAAAATTAAGGGCAATTCCTGTACCCAGGTGGTCCCTCCCGACACCACCCACCCACCCCACCCCCTCTTCCACCCTGCGTCTAGAGCCACAGACGGGATTAATACGGTATGGCCGAATTTTCATCCGGCCAAACCAGCTTTTATCCGGTTCCTGTGGCCATTTTGGCCGGATATTGTAATAACTTTATCCGATCATGATTTTGGCCGTATAAGGGCATTTTCCGGATGCTCGAATCCCGGATAATCGCGGGGTTACAGTATTTTCAATTATTTGTTTTATGTATTTCCAATGCGGTTTTATTTGTTTTTTATCGTATATGATGCATATTTGTGCCCTTTACAATATGTATACAGTAGAACATTCATAATATTCCATGAAACTGTGATACATGTGTCAGTAATGTGTCCACAATAAATGTTTATTGTCGCAATATTACCTATTAAAAATTCACTAAAATTACACTATGTGCAGTTTCACACACTATTTACACAGTAACACACTGTATTACACACTCAGTACTTCGGATGTGAGTAATAATCAATGAAGTAGCCCATGGTACACAGCGCAACTTCGCTCTCAGTGCACCAAGTACAGATAAATTTTCGCTTCCTGTTTCGTCATTCTGTGTGCTTGCAAATAACACACTCACGTACACCCTTGGCTTTAGTATTTGTAGGTTGTATGTAGCCAGCTTGTAAAGCATAAGGTAGTATTGAAAAGATTATAGGAAGAGATCAATTTGTAAGGTAGTCTTGAAAAGATCGCTTTGTATGGTCCCACACAGGAAGAGATTCAGCTTACCTCAAGAGTGTCCGTCAGTCAGAAAGAGATTCAGCTAGCCTCAAAGAGTGTCCACCAGTTAGGAAGAGATTCAGGTATTCTTGAAAATATCTATGGAAAACACCACCATGGAAGCCGCTAACACTGTTCATCTATGCTATTTGTATCAGATGCATCATCACTGAACGCAGAAAATGAATCATCTATGTATCATCTAAATAAATTGTAGATAGCATAGGATTGTAAGGGTAACACTCAGAGCTACAGCTGGATACTCTCGCTGTATCGTCCTCATAGGTGTTGTATCATTTGCATCCGACCATTGTGTTAGGTCCTTATTGCACCTAGCTTCACCAATATTATGACCCTTATGTTCTTCAAACAATAAGGTTTGAATTTCACCGACAGAGCGTTATCTTTCAACACTGTGTCGGACAGGTGTTTGGGAGCCAGAGGTGTATGCACCACCCATGGTTGCTCATTCAGTACTAACCCAGCCAGCAGCCCTAGGGCATTCTGGGAATTTTTTTCCCAGATGGCTGCCTCTCACTGGAGGTCCTAAGAGTCCATTTCGTACACAACCAACCTCATACACATTTAGAATTAGTACCGAAAAACCAAAAAGAGTTTTCTCAGTTGGCGCAGTTTCCCGCTGACCGAGAATACTCAGTTGGTGCAGTTAAGTGGTTAAAAACTGAAACAGGTCAGATAACTGATAGCGACGAAGAGATGAGAGGTATTTTTAATAAAATATTTTATCTCTGTATTTACTATAGAGGAACTTAACATTATTACTTTTCTGGTTCTTCCCTTTTGTCTGAATCTGGCTCCTTATGTTTTTACCAGGTTGGTTTGAGTTGTGGTGCATCGTCTTCACTTGTTGGGGGTGTGTGTTTTCGTCTAACTCGACGACTGGCTAATGTAGATTCCCAGTCAGTTGATGCGTCTGCTAACCAGGGATCTGGTTCTTTCTCAGCTTGCCAGGGTTCTAGTTCCCAGTGAACCAATGGAAATCCCAGTTGGTTCTGTCCCAAGTTGGGACTTGGCTGGGCTATGTCTGGGATTCATTTGTCATAGTTTTCCTCCGGCGCCTTTACTCCGGCTGCAGCCCTGCCATCTGTTGGTACTGGGGTACTCAAGCGATTGTGCAGGTATCTGAACTTTGCCTGTGTGGTTTTTCCACTAGGTAGGGTGTGGCTCTGGAGGTTGTTCTAGTTCCTCCAGTGCCATCTTTTATTGCCTATGCTGTGACCACTGAGTGTGGATTCCAAAGATGTCTTTACGGATGCCTCAGCTCTAGGCGGGAGCTATGTGATCAGCGCTCAGCAGGCCTCTCAAGGTCACTGGTTTCCTTCCCTTCTCTGAGCTTTCCATACAATGCAGGAGTTTGCGGCCATGTGGCATTTGCTGTGGAGAATTTAGGTTCCTCAGGGCTCTGAGCTCTGGCTCTATTCGGACTGTGCTTTAATAGTTCATTGTCTGAATTGTGAGGCTCTCTTTGGTCTGTTACCCTTTTGAGCTCAACAATGCAAGTAGCTCTTCTGTTGGGTTCTCAAGGTTTGTTTCTCTGTGCAGTTCATGCTTGGGGAGTGTCCAACGCTATCATAGATGGTCTGTCTCAGTTCCTTCCTTTTCTTCTTTCCTTTGGCTGTGTGAAACATTCGGATGTCCTGATGTGCTCCTCTTCACATCTGCATGGAATTGGCATCTTCCTCTTTATGTGGCTCTTATTTCCCAATCAGGATGCTCTCATGATAGAAACCTTTCAGCTGCACTGGTTCCAAGTGAGGGTTCCTTTATCTCTTTTCCCCCATCCAGCTGATGCTCCAGGCCCTGGCCACATTGGAGTCCTATCATAGAAAGGTGGCCCTTCAGGCTCATTGGTGGCCAGCTTAGTCTTGGTTTCTGGCACCACTTCCTTGGTTTCTGTATGTGGAAATTTGTCCACGGTTCTGTCTCTTTCCATAAGCTAAACCCAGTGACATATTTTACTGATTCAACCTTCTCTTCTGCCCTTCATAACTGGACTGCTTGATGCATCTCTATTGTCATCTTTACTGCAAGCAGGTGGCTTTTTTGTTGGTGTCCCACCTGTATTCTTTATCTAGGTGGCAGTATGAAATTTCATGATGGTCCTTTCACCACTTCCTTTCTCTTCATCATTGTTTTTCAGTGCCAAGTGGATAATGTTCTCCTTTCTTTCTTTCTTGACTTTTTCTTGATCAGTATCTTATGCCAACTACTGTCATCTCGTATTGGTCAGCGCTGGCAGAGCTGCTGCAGCTTGCGTTCGGCGTTGGTACTAACTCGGTGCAGTTTCGCAGGCTGTCTTGCTCGTTATTTAACCTCTATCCTACTCGTGTACCATTTGAGCCTGCTAGGTCCTGGGGGACTGTTCTTTCTTTTTTGTCTCCTCTGTTTATGGGATACTATTTCTAAGGATCTTTTTCTTGATAGTCTTTGCCTCTGGTTGGGTTGGGAGCTTCATGCTTTTCTCCAGAAACAGGGTACAGTGGGCCCTTGATTTATGATGGTAATCCGTTCACAGAGACCGATCGTAAGTCGAAATATCGTAAGTCGAAGTGATTTTTCCCATGAGAAATAAAGGGAATTGAATTAATCCGTTTCCCACCCTCCAAAATATTAACTTACAAATACATTTTATACTGAATACAATTTTTTTCTCTAACTACAATACAGTACATCTGTTTATCTTACCTTTATGGAGGACTCTTGATGGCGTATGGAAGATGGTGAGGAGGGGGAGGAGAGGTGTTACTGTTTGGAAGGGGAGTCCCCTTCCATTATAACATCAGGCAGTGAGGACTTCTCTGGAGTACACACACTGGCACATTTTGCCTGCATACCACTAGGACCTGCTTCTGGCTCACTGTTTGATTTTCTCGCTAGAAATCGTTCCATTGAAGATTGTTTTTCCCTTCTTTCCAACACTTGTCTGTAGTGAGGCAACACATTGTCATTAAAAAGATCAATGCAACGGGCTGTTACAGCTTTATCTGGGTGATTCTTTTCAGCAAAACTTTGCAGTCCTTCCCATACTGCACACATTTTCTTAATTAATGAGGAAGGGACATCCTCTGATGCCGCCGCCTCCTTCTCTGAAGGAGAAGAGCCTAGCTACTGCCTAGCTAGTTCAACAATGCTAGTACCATTTTCATGTTTACACATGACCTCTTATTTTTCCTCTATTGTCATTCTTACATGTCTTTTCATATGTTGAACCTTACCACTGACTTTCTTGGGACCCATGGCATGATATATAATAATCAGTTTTATGTTCAAAAAGCAAAAAATCACCACAAAAACGGAAATTTTTATAGGCGTGATTTTCACTAAGCGGGCAGCTCTAGTAAACTGAGGCAGGTCGGCTCGCGTGACCAGGAACCACACGCTCGGTCGACCCAAACGTGTACCAACAAATATCGTTAGTCGACGACACTGTCTTAAGTCGAGTCGCATTTTTTTATCAAATTTACATTGTAACTCAAAATTATCGTAAGTCGAGACAATCGTAAGTCGAGGTGCCACTGTATTTGTTCTTTTGGCCCTGGTGGGTGTTTTGTTCGCTTGCAGCCGGCTCCTCCTTTTCCGGCAAAGAACAAGTAGGTTGGTTTCCAGAGATGTTCTCATGTTATTGTAGCTTAGTTGGTTTGGCTAGATGGTGCATCATATATTGTCCAGTGGGGACTCTCTGCTATTATGTTCATGCTTCCAATTCTCCCATGGTGGACACTTTGTTAGTGGATCTGGTGTTCCTGGTTAGCTGTTCGAAGGCTCATGTTTTTGAGGTCCTCTGCAGCGTCATTAAGTTTAGCCAGCCTGTGGTCTACCTGCATGACCATAATATTTGAAAGTACACTGCCTTGGCCTTTGCCTTATAGATGTCTTTGTAAATATATCTTACGTTGATATTTGGGCTCTGGGATTTTGGCAGTCTAAAAAGTCTCAGTCCATGTCGTCCGCAGGTTAATTAAGGCTAGCCAGCCTGCAGTCTTTTCCCGTGCCCATGACGTCCGCAAGTTCGCGGCTCTTGCCGCCATCTTTGGAAATATGTCCTGGGCTGACATTTGGGCGTGGGAATTTTAGAGGTCGAACAGGGTCTTGGCTGCTCGTTACCTTGTAAACATTCCTGGGCCCAGTCGGGCTTGTGTCGCTTTGGGTCGGCGGATGCAGCCAGTTGTCTCGACTTTGCGTTGAGGAGTGAGCGGCAACCGCCTCCCGGGTAAGTCCCTATTCTCTTTCCTCAGTGGGTAGTTAGCTCCGGGGAGCCGTAGGGGCTCCCTCCAGAAAACCAGCATTGAATGTAATGAAACGCCATTTTCTGGGTGAGTTCCGGAGGCTCCCTGGCATCCCTCCCTCCCTCCAGTCGGCGGTTTTTCGCGTGTTTTGAAATCCAGCCTCAGATCTGGGGTGTAGGACGCCGGCGTGGTGCGTCTGGGGCTACCCCTTCCTCCTCCAGGGAAGAGGGGAGCTGCGCAGACAGCGGCGCGATGATGGGTGACGTCATACAAGTTTGCTCGTTTTCGTTTGGGGAGTTCTATCCACTCGTTCGGTCTTTGGTTGCAATCTTCTCCAGAATAGGGGTTTGTTTTGGCACGCCTACCTTTCTGGGTGCCTAACCCAGTCGATGGCAGACATAGAATGCTTCCAATCACACGGGGGTTCTATAGGCCATTGCTCCCCTTGCCTCTCTAGAGGGGGCCAGGTTCTGGTTCGTGGTCCCCGGTAGGCCCACAAGAACTCCATACACATGACTGATGCCAAAGTCTGACATTAGCATATCAGCCTAGTAAGCTCCGGGGAGCCTCCGGAACTCACCCAGAAAATGGCGTTTCATTACATTCAACGCTGGTTTTTTACATCACATTGTTTCACTATGAATGATCTCTTGAATGATCGTCATCCTCACAACTATTTTCTTAGATTGAACTTTACCACTGACTTTCTTGGAACCCATGGCGTGATATATAATAAGAACGTTTATGTTCAGAAACCAAAAAAGCATATAAACAATGAAATTCTTCACCAAGAATTCAAGCGCAGTCGTCACTAGGCAGGAGACACTGATTAACTAAAGCACGCCACGTGCTCGGTTGGCCCATATGTATATCAACAAACTCGAGCACCGAGACAAACCTCGAATACCGAGTCAAATTTTTTTTAAGAAATTGAGCTCGAGAACCAAAAAATTTGAAAAGAGGGGTATTTGAAAATCGAGGTTTCACTGTATATTAAAAGGGTCCCTTCCTTACAATGTGCGTTATATGTCACCCACTTTGCATGTGCCTAGTGTTTACACTTTACTGTGGCTCTTAACACTATCGCGCACCCCATGAGCACGCCACAGACTTTGAAGTCATGGCCTCAATGGTGCGGGCGAGCGTGCGGTGACGCCTAAATGTGTATACTCGTCTCAGTTTTCTCACCTTAATTCTGGTGCTACATCGTTTGTTTTGGTATCATTGTGTTCGCAATTAAATTCCCTACAGGTGTGTATAAATATAATGTCCAAAAGCATGGCGTGACTCCCAACAGCAAAGCCTAAAGTCGGCAAAAGTTAGCCGTGAGCGCACAAAATCAGTAAAATGTGTATATGCGTTCCATTTTTCTCACCTTAATTCTCGTGCTACGTTGCTCGGTTTGATATCATTGTGTTCGCAATTAAATTCCCTACAGATGTGTATGAATATAATGTACAAAAGCCTGGAGTGCCTCCCCGCAGAAAAACCTAAAGTTATCCATGAACGAGCACCAATTTGTATACTGCAACCTAATGTGTATACTCGTTCAGTTTGATTACATCAATTTTCGTGTTACTTCTCTCATTTTGGTATCAAATTATTTGCAATAAAAAGGTGCGTATTTTAAAACTAGTCCCATAATAATAGAGCAATAACTGGAATTTTAACAAATATTTTAATTCTGGAAGCTCATCATCACAAAATTATTATATTTTTCCAGTGTTCTGACATAAATTTTTGTGTTACATCTTTCATTTTGGTATCAAATTGTTCGCGACGTAAAGGCGCGCATTTTAAAACTAGTCCCAACATAATAGCACAATAAATAGAATTTTAACAAATATTTTAAAATTTTGACCAAAAACCTATTTATAATCATATAAGTGTTCGGACATCAAGTTTCATGTTACATCTTTCATTTTGGTATCAAATTGTGCGGATTCTAAAGGCGCTCATTTTGATACTATCCCGAGGTCGACTGGATAAAAAGTGAATTTTATACAATTATTTTTGTAGTGGACGCAAGTCCGGTCCTAAGTTAGGACTCAGGAGAAAAATAATGACGAGAGTCCGGTCCAAAGTGACCGATAGTGTTAAGTCAGGGCATTCTTGGCTGGTGGCTGCTGTGTTTTTCTGAGGCTTGGTTATTGCCAGATTATAGCATTGGGAAGTTCCTGAGGGGACCCTCCTCCCCCAAAAAAATCTCCTTAAGATTACTATTATGTTCATTGCTGATACAAATTTCAAACATACAAGTTTTACTGATGTGGCTTAATTTTTCTTAATGAATCCATCCAATTTTTCAGGGTACTTTGGCAATATTCTGTACTGTGGTGACATGCGATGGTATCCAGAGCTCTTAGATCACCAGGTGTTGAGGAACGTGGTGGAGCAGAATGCACTGGACATACTCTACCTCGATAACACATTCTCTGCACCTTACTGTGACTTCCCATCCAGAGAAGATGCCAAGCAAGAGCTTTTTAAAATTATTGAGTATGTTGTGCATTTTTAATTCTTGTTCATCAGTGTTCAATTTGTAAAAGCTAATTTTTATTTTGTTCAGCTTTAATGGTATAATTTTTACTACTGCAGAAATACCTGATCAACCAGGCTGTTATTCGTACGTCAAGCTGCGAGCAGCTGCGTCCAACAGCCTGGTTGATTAGTCCATCAACCTGGAAGCCTGGTTAGAGACTGGGCAGCGGGGACCTTGAGCCCTGGAATCATCGCAAGGTAATTGTAATGTAAGGTGTGCCTGGTCTTCCAGCCAGTCTGTATTTGGGTTTGTGCCACCATTTGCATGCAAGTCTCCCTCAGTGGGGGAATATTGCACTTTCCCTCCAAACTTGATGCTGTATTCTATGGCTCCTCTGGATATTCCTTTGCTTTGGCATTTGCTGATTGCCTCTCTCGCTGTCTCTGCCACTCAGTCTGTTGGGTCCATAGGTGTTTCCATACTCGTGTGGGCAATATGTTGTATTGGACCTCTGTGTTGGGGTTGCATCTTGGGCTCTTCCTGGTCATCCTCTTCAGAGTTGTGTCATTGTCCAGTGGTTTTTCTGGGTTTGCCCTCCATTATTGGGGTCACTGGTGTTAGCTGCCTGGATAACACTACACATAAGCCACACCATGCCCTAGTAAGTCAGAATATCACACAAATTTGGTCCACTTAACACTTTCGTTCCTTAGGGACAGAGATGACGTCCACAAATTACTCTGCAGACGTTCCTTAGGGACGTAGTTGATGTCCAAAATTAAAATATTTGTAAAAAATCCATATTTTATGCGATCATTAGGGGACGTGTTTTAACCTTTAACCACCATGCTGCACGGAGTTTATTGTGAATTTCCCCCGGTGCACATGAAATAAAGTGTTCACAAAAAATTATTTTTTCTTTGTAAAATGATAAATTTCTTTCCCTGAACATGTCTATGTGAAAATAAATACGAAATTCCACTTACTTTGGCTGTGGGGATGTGGACAAGGTGCACTGTGATGTCTTCAGGGCCTGGTCTTCCCTTGCATGAATTGCTCAGACACAGTCGCTCTGGCAATTTAAGCACCGGGTGTTGCCACAAATATATTTTCAATTATTTGTTCTATGTATTTCCAATGTGGTTTTATTTGTTTTTTTATTGTATATGATGCATATTTGTGTCCTTTGCAGTATGTATACAGTAAAATGTTCATAATGTTCCATGGAACTGTGATACATGTGTCAGTAATGTGTCCACAATAAATGTTTATTGTCGCAATATTACGTGTTAAAAATTCACTAAAATTACAATATGTACAGTTTCACACTATTTACACAGTAACACACTTGTATTATACACACAGTACTTCGGAAGTGAGTAATAATCAATGAAGTAGAGCATGGTGCACAGCGTGACTTTGTTCTCGTTGCACCAGGTACAGATAAATTTTCGCTTCCTGTTTCTTCATTCTGTGTGCTTGCAAATAACACACTCACGTACACCCTTGGCTTTAGTACTTGTATTACACACAGAAATCACAATAATGTGATGCATCACTCATTTGTGTTTGGTACTTGTAGGTTGTATGTAGCCAAGCTTGTAAAGCATAAGGTAGTATTGAAAAGATTATAGGAAAAGATCAATTTGTAAGGTAGTCTTGAAAAGATTGCTTTGTATGACCCCACACAGGAAGAGATTCAGCTTGCCTCAAAGAGCGTTTGTCAGTCAGAGAGAGATTCACCTAGCCTCAAAGAGTGTTCGTCAGTCAGGAAGAGTTTCAGGTATTCTTGAAAATATCTATGGAAAACTTCACCCTGGATTCTGCTAATACTTTTCATCTATGCTACTTGTATCAGATGCATCATCACTGAACGCAGAAAACGATTCATCTATGTATCATCTATGTATCATCTAAATAAATTGGAGATAGCATAGGATTGCAAGGGTGACGCTCAGAGCTACAACTGGATACTCTTGTTGTATCGTCCTCATAAGGTGCTGTATCACTTGCATCTGACCTTTGTGTTAGGTCCTTATTGCGCCTAGCTTCACCAATATTATAACCCTTATGTTCTTCAAACAATAAGGTTTGAATTTCACCGACAGAGCATTATCTTTCAACACTGCGTCGGACAGGTGTTTGGGAGCCAGAGGCGTGTGCGCCACCCATGGTTGCTCATTCAGTACTAACCCAGCCAGCAGCCCTAGGGCATTCTGGGAATTTTTCTCAAGATAGCTGCCTCTCACTGGAGGTCCTAAGAGTCCATTTCGTACACAACCAACCTCGCACACCTTGAGAGTGGGTACGAAAAAATCTATATGAGTTTTCTCAGTTGACGCAGTTTCCCACCGGCCGAGAATACTCTGTTGGCGCAGTTTAGTGGTTAATTTGGATAAACAAGCATTTATTTATTTATTTATTTATTTATTTATTTATTTATTTATTTATTTATTTATATACAAGAAGGTACATTGGGTTTGTGAGAATACATAGCATAGTACAGTAATTGCACTCTTGTAAAGCCACTAGTACGCGCAGCGTTTCGGGCAGACGTTTCGGGCATTTAGCAGGTGAAAGCATTTCAGAGGCCATCATTTGTGAAAAAGCAAGGCTATTGCATGAAGATCTTATAAAGAAAACCCCCTTGGAATGAGTGATGCAGATAAGAAAGAGTTTAACCCTTTAGCTGCGCACGACATCATATGATGTGTTGAGCGACTTGCAGTAACTTGCGCTCGACATCGTATGATGTTTTGGAGTACTACGCAAGATTTAAACAGCCCACGGATACACGGGGTTCACCACACCTTCATCAGGGCTCTTGTAAACAGACACCATTTTTTTTTTTAAATCGTGGGCCAAATTCCCAGGTGTGAGGGGCCTCAGTATTGAGTAAACCACCAAGCCTGACACACGCAGCATGAGCTCACAGCACTGCTGTTCAGCTTGTGACCACAGCATCGCCTAAAAATGCCGTAATATACATGTTCTTGCTATTATTTAGCGATGATATTATTACAGAAGATCCCTGACTGATAAAACTGACCAGGGTTCTGATAATAGCAGGATTGTGGTGATATTTAGCGCTGTGCTCCATGGAGGGAGGAGTAATGCTATGGAAGGGAGGGTGGTAGCGTTGCCTTCTGACTGTGTGTAATTACCTAAGTGTAGTTACAGGATGAGAGCTATGCTCGTGGTGTCCCGTCTTCCCAGCACTCTTTGTCATATAACGCTTTGAAACTACTGACGGTCTTGGCCTCCACCACCTTCTCACTTAACTTGTTCCAACCGTCTACCACTCTATTTGCGAAGGTGAATTTTCTTATATTTCTTCGGCATCTGTGTTTAGCTAGTTTAAATCTATGACCTCTTGTTCTTGAAGTTCCAGGTCTCAGGAAGTCTTCCCTGTCGATTTTATCAATTCCTGTTACTATTTTGTACGTAGTGATCATATCACCTCTTTTTCTTCTGTCTTCTAGTTTTGGCATATTTAATGCTTCTAACCTCTCCTCGTAGCTCTTGCCCTTCAGTTCTGGGAGCCACTTAGTAGCATGTCTTTGCACCTTTTCCAGTTTGTTGATGTGCTTCTTAAGATATGGGCACCACACAACAGCTGCATATTCTAGCTTTGGCCTAACAAAAGTCATGAACAATTTCTTTAGTATATCGCCACCCATGTAATTAAATGCAATTCTGAAGTTAGAAAGCATAGCATAGGCTCCTTGCACAATATTCTTTATGTGGTCCTCAGGTGATAGATTTCTATCTAGAACCACCCCTAGATCTCTTTCTTTATCAGAATTCTTTAAAGATTTCTCACATAATATATAGGTTGTGTGGGGTCTATGTTCTCCTATTCCACATTCCATAACATGACATTTATTAACATTAAATTCCATTTGCCAAGTGGTGCTGTGTATACTTATTTTGTCCAGGTCTTCTTGAAGGGCATGACAATCATCTAAATTTCTTATCCTTCCTATTATCTTAGCATCATCAGCAAACATGTTCATATAATTCTGTATACAAACTGGTAGATCATTTATGTAGACAATAAACATCACTGGTGCAAGAACTGAACCCTGTGGTACTCCACTTGTGACATTTCTCCATTCCGATACATTGCCTCTGATTTCTGCCCTCATTTTTCTATCAGTCAGAAAATTTTTCATCCATGATAGAAGCTTACCTGTCACCCCTCCAATATTTTCCAGTTTCCAGAACAACCTCTTATGTGGAACTCTGTCGAAAGCCTTTTTTAGGTCCAGATAGATGCAGTCAACCCAACCATCTTTTTCCTGTAATATCTCTGTGGCTCGATCATAGAAACTGAGTAAATTTGATACACAGGATCTTCCAGATCGAAAACCATACTGTCTGTCTGATATTATATCATTTCTCTCCAGGTGTTCTACCCATCTAGTTTTGATTAGTTTTTCCAATACTTTCACTATTACACTTGTCAATGATACAGGTCTATAATTGAGGGGGTCTTCCGTGCTGCCACTTTTGTCGATTGGAACTATGTTAGCCTGTTTCCACACGTCTGCTACGATTCCTGTACACAGGGATGCCTGAAAGATCAGGTGAAGTGGAATGCTGAGCTCAGATGCACATTCTCTCAGAACCCATGGTGAAACTCCATCTGGGCCAGCTGCTTTGTTCTTACCGAGCTCCTTTAGCATATTTTCCACTTCATCTCTAGACACCTCTATCCGCTCTATGTGTGGTGTGTGTTTTCTGTGGGTGCGAGAGCCAGGTGTTATCTTCGGTACTCGGGCTGTATGCGCCTAGGGCTGCCTTCCCTAGGTGCCCTGTAAGTACTGCCCTTGGGGCTTGGGGCCACCTTCCACAGGCTCCTCTGGACCTGCCTCTGCTGGTCCGTTCTACCGTTTGGTTTTTCGGCCGCCTGTTGGGCTCTTGGGTGTTCTGTTCTCCCTTGTTATCTGCAGGTAAGAGGCAGTTTTCACTGGTAGGGGCGCAGGGTGCTGTGCAGCTTTGTATTCCCGACATAGTGGCCGGCTCTGTTCCTTGGGGTTTTGTTTTTGCCTTGTGGGGGGTTCTGCCTTATTATTCCACTGGTGTTTGCCCTTCCACGGTTCTCCTCGGTAGCACCCCCTGCTAGGTCCCCATGAGTGTACACGTCCATGGGGTACAGCTATAGAGGTTTGCTTGTTAGTTTTGGGTGCCGGTTAGCTGCACCCTGCCTGGAACTACCTGAGCGCGAAACCTCTTAAAGTAAATGCTCAGGACCCTGGGAATCCCCGAGGGGGCACGTGGGTCCGATGGATGTGACCCCGGAGTCCCCACTCGCTGTGTGCCAGTTTGAGGGTTACTCAGTCCCCTTGTCTCAGGGTGACCCTCATTGTTTTTGCCTCCGTAATGCTGCCTGTTGGGTCGGTGATACTTTCGACCCCGAGTCCTGTGAGTGTTGGTGCTTGTTTGTGACTCAATTTACCCAATGATGATTCTATTCGGGTAAAAGCGGCGCGTGTGTTGCAAGCTAGGTTTCGTTTGTTGCAACGCGCTCGGTTAGTTGCTCACCCGGATGCTCCGGGGCTGCCCCGCTTTGCTTTTCGAGACCTGGACTTTGGGGTGGGGGTTGCTTCGATCCTGGTTCAGTCCGCACCCCCTCACCCTTCCCCTCCTATTGTTCATTGTGGCCCCCCTCCCCCCCTGCTTCCGGCCCCGAAACGTCTGAGGGTTTCGGAGTCGGAGCAGGGGTTACTTGATCTCGAGACTCGGGCAGCTTCGGAGGATGCCCCTTCCAGGGCGGGGGGGCGGAGACATTCGAGTCTTGTCTCCCGACTGAAGCTTTTGGGTCTTACCAGTGGGCCCGCTTTCTTCCGGCTTCTACGGCTGCTCCGTCCTTGTCTTGTGGGGTCGGTGCTTGGGGAGAGGACTTGGCCTTGGGCCCCGCTGGACCCCGCCTGGGTTTTTCTTCCCTCTGAGCGGAGCTTGTTGTTACAAGGTGTGGGGTTTTCTTTTCCCCCCTCTCTGCGTACGAGTTGGATTTGGGGTCGAGCCCCTCCCTGGGTTCGGTTCCGTGTTCCCCCGGGTGCATCGGTTCCGTGTTCCCCCGGGTGTGTCGGTTCCATCTTTCTGGAGGTTTTCGGCCTATCGTGAGTAACACTATGACACTGAGAGCTGGTCACTTGCTCTGGGTGTGTAAAAATCAGTACAACAATCAGTACTGGTCAGAACAAACTCATTATGTCCACGAATAATGGGCTTGCCGAAAAAGTCTCCTATTCAAACTATCACTAATAGAGTAACCTCATTCATCTTTGCCAACATACAAGGACTGAAAACAAGAACAAACAACGAAGTACAGTTCATAAATGGCCTCCTCACGGAGTCAAATGCAGTATTTGGAGCTTTCACAGAAACCCATGCAGGGGACTTGTTGGACAGTGAGATCTGGATTCCTGGATATAACCTATACAGGTGTGATAGGAAAATTAGGTCAAATGGAGGAGTGGGTCTGTATATTAGGGAAGACCTTGTATGCTCGGAGCTCCTAAACGTTACAAATGAGGTGGTAGAGGTACTGGGATTAAAAATAGAGAAAATAAATTTAGTGATTATTCTAATATACAAACCGCCAGATGCAACGGCTGAGGAATTCACAGAACAGATGAACAAAATAGAGAATAGCCTTGATAATTTGGAGAACCCGATACCTGATATTATCTTCCTAGGTGACTTCAACTTGCCTAGTCTCAGGTGGAAAATAGCAAACAATAATATTATACCAGGAAATCTATCAGGACCTAACCAACCACAGATTAGAGAACTACTTAGATTCTGTGACAAATTTTCACTCAGTCAGCAGATATCGGAGCCAACGAGAAATGAAAATATTTTAGATCTGGTCTTTACGAACAATGAAGACATTATCAGAGACATTATGATATCAGATACCACATACTCAGATCACAAGCTCATTGAAGTGCAAACGACCATCAATACTCAGAATAGACCTAAAACGTTGATAAAGCGAGAGGGGCTATTCAGTAAATTCAATTTTAATAATAAAAGGATAGACTGGGAGATAATAAACAGGGAACTTACAAACTTTCCATGGGAAACTGTTCTAAGTAATACAAGTCCTACAGAAGGAATAGAAAAACTGACTTCGGAAGCGTATCAAGTCTGTCTGAAACATGTTCCTTTGAGGAAAGCCAGAAAGAGATCCAACGTAGAAAGAGAACGCAGACGACACTATAAACGCAGGAAAAAAATAACGGAACTGTTTATGCAGACACGAATTTCCCGTCAAAAAAGGAATAATTTAAATAGGGAGATTGAAGAAATCGAGCGGAAATTGAAACACTCATATGAAACTGAAGAAAGGCAGTTAGAACAGAAAGCAATTCAGGAAATAAAGAAAAATCCAAAATATTTCTTCACATATGCGAAATCAAAAGCAAAAACCACTGCCAGTATTGGACCCATTCGTGCAAGTGAAGGTTCATACACGGAGGATGACAAAGAAATTAGTGAAATCCTAAAAAAGCAGTATGAGGACATGTTTAGCACTCCAATAAACAACATGAAAGTGGAAGATCCAGACAATTTCTTTATGCGGGATATTCAAACCCCTGTAAATATAACTGATATCAACACGAGCGCACTAAATTTTGAAAGAGAAATTGAAAACATGCCCATGTACTCGGCCCCAGGTCCAGACTCATGGAATTCAATATTTATAAAGAAATGCACAGTGCCGGTAGCACAGGCACTCAGTATAGTGTGGAGGAAGAGCTTGGGCACGGGGGAATTGAAATTGAAATTGAAATAAGTTTATTGATGTAGAATACACACAAAGGGATGGGGTAGTTCAAGCTATTCTCACCCCGTTCAGTACATCGTTTTAATACATACATATACACACATCACAAACAATAAACATATTACCAAACATTCTGAGAGATAATCATATACATTTCCTCCTTCACAAGTAGTATGGTATCAGATGTACACATAAATACTTTTATGACCGAGGTATACTGTATAGACAATTTGCAAGAGACATGCAGATAATTCAACAAAAAATTACAGTCTTGGTGCAAAATTCTTATATCTCTCAAGAATATCATCAACCTTTCCGTTGAGGACTCGGGGGAGATACCAGATGCACTTAAAGTAGCAGACATAGCCCCTCTACACAAGGGAGGGAGCAAAGCATTGGCAAAGAATTATAGACCAGTTGCACTAACATCGCACATCATAAAAGTATTTGAGAGAGTGATTAGGAGTCAGGTCACCAATTTCATGGAGACCAATGACCTTCACAACCCAGGCCAACATGGATTTTGAACGGGAAGATCGTGCCTCTCACAGCTACTTGAGCACTACGACAAAGTCACTGAGGCATTAGAAGAAAAACAAAATGCTGATGTGATATACACGGACTTCGCAAAGGCTTTCGATAAATGTGACCATGGCGTGATATCACACAAAATGAAGTCAATGGGAATAACCGGTAAAGTAGGACGCTGGATACTCAGTTTTCTGTCAAACAGGACTCAGCGAGTAACGGTCAACCATATAAAATCTAGTCCAAGTGCAGTTAAAAGCTCTGTACCTCAGGGTACAGTCCTTGCACCGCTGCTTTTCCTTATTCTCATATCAGATATAGACAAAAATATGAGTCACAGCTTCGTATCATCCTTTGCAGATGACACAAAAATCAGTATGAAAATTACCTCGGCTGAAGACATTGAAAAACTTCAAGCTGATATTAATAAAGTTTTCGACTGGGCATCAGAAAATAACATGATGTTTAACAGTGATAAATTCCAGGTACTCAGGTACGGTAAAAATGAGGGCCTTAAGCATAATACAGAGTACAAAACACAATCAAATGTACCCATAGTAGGAAAACAGCATGTAAAGGATTTGGGAATAATAATGTCTGACGACCTAACGTTTAAGGAGCATAACCAAGCAAATATTGCGACAGCCAGAAAAATGATAGGATGGATTACGAGAACTTTCAAATCCAGGGATCCCATCACAATGGTTGTACTCTTCAAGTCACTTGTGTTGTCCCGTCTTGAGTACTGCTCAGTACTCACTTTCCCCTTCAGAGCAGGAGAGATTGCTGAAATAGAGGGAATACAGAGAACATATACGGCACGCATAGACGCAATAAAGCACCTAAATTATTGGGATCGTCTCAAAGCCCTCCAAATGTACTCACTAGAAAGAAGACGAGAGAGATATCAAATAATATACACCTGGAAGATAATGGAGGGCCAAGTACCAAATCTACACAGTAAAATAACAACGTACTGGAGTGAACGTTATGGAAGAAAATGCAGAATAGAACCAGTGAAGAGCAGAGGTGCCATAGGCACAATCAGAGAACACTGTATAAACATCAGAGGTCCGCGGTTGTTCAACGTCCTCCCAGCAAGCATAAGAAATATTGCCGGAACAACCGTGGACATCTTCAAGAGGAAACTACATTTATTCCTCCAAAGAGTGCCGGACCAACCGGGCTGTGGTGGGTATGTGGGCCTGCGGGCCGCTCCAAGCAACAGCCTGGTGGACCAAACTCTCACAAGTCAAGCCTGGCCTCGGGCCGGGCTTGGGGAGTAGAACAACTCCCAGAATCCCATCAACCAGGTATTAACCAGATATCCCAGGTCGTCCGCAGGGTTATCAAATCCAGCCAGCCTGCGGTCTATCCTCGTGCCCATGACGTCTGTAAGTTCGTGGCTCTTGCTGCCGTCTTTGGGAATATGTTTTGGTCTGATATTAGGGCGTGGGGCTTTTAGCGGTCGAAAAGGGTCCTGGCTGCTCGTTACCTCGTGAATGTCCCTGGGCCCCGTCGGGCCTGTGTTGCTTTGGGTCAGCGGTTGCAGTCAGTTGTCTCGACTTCGAGTTGAGGAGTGAGCGACTACCACCTCTCAGGTAAGTCCCTCTTTTCCAGTCTGTGGGTAGTTAGCGCGGGGAGCCGACGGGGCTCCCCCCAGAAAACCAGCGTTGAATGTAATGAAACCCCATTTTCTGGGTGAGTCCCGGAGGCTCCCCCGCATCCCTCCCTCCCCCCGGTCAGCGTTTTTTCGTGTTTTTGACATCCAGCCTCAGAACTGAGGTGTGGGTAGCTGGCATGAAGGGTCTGGGGCTCCCACTTTCCCCTCCTGGGGAGGGGGGAGCTGCGCAGACAGCGGCGCGGCGACGTGTGACGTCACACTAGTTTGCTTGTTTTCTTTTGGGGAGTTCTATCCACTAGTTTGGCTTTTGGTAGCAATTTTAACCAGAATATTGGTTTGTTTTGGGGCGCTTACCTTTCTGGGTGCCTGATCCAGTCGATGGCAAACATATAATGCTTCCAACCACATGGGGGGTTTCTATAGGCCATTGCTCCCCTTGCCTCTCTGAGGGGGGCCCAGTTCTAGCCGTGGTCCCTGGTAGGCCTAAGAACTCCATACACATGACTGATGCCAAAGTCTGACATTAGCATAACATCCTGGGATAGCTCCGGGAAGCCTCCGGGACTCACCCAGAAAGTGGTGTTTCATTACATTCAACAATGGTTTTTTAATGTTGTCTCAAGGGAGCCGGTCGGCCGAGCGGACAGCACGCTGGATTTGTGATCCTGTGGTCCTGGGTTCAATCCCAGGCGCCGGCGAGAAACAGTGGGCAGAGTTTCTTTCACCCTATGCCCCTGTTACCTAGCAGTAAAATAGGTACCTGGGTGTTAGTCAGCTGTCATGGGCTGCTTCCTGGGGGTGGAGGCCTGGTCGAGGACCGGGCCACGGGGACACTAAAAAGCCCCGAAATCATCTCAAGATAACCTCAAGATTAGATAGTGGAATAAGACTTTTAATTGAATGAAGAGGAATTCAAGATGTAGGGAAACAACCTAGTAGATAAATGACACAAATGTATATTTATAAAACACACGCAACATTACATAACAGAATTCTTTCCTTATAATTCAATGCATTCAGAAGGAAAACAACATTGCCTCTTATAGCCCAATAATGGGCTCTGGTCCCCATACAGCTCTTAATCCAATACTGGAACTATGCACTCTAGCCCTACTTCTGTCTGCCTTTATCACACATATATAAATCCCTAGGAAATATGGACTCTCTCTCAAAACTAACTGATCCGTAGGCTATCTATGCATTCTACTCTTCTTTGCAACCCTGTGAATACAATCCTGTGGCTTATCTGATTGTACGACCGGAGATATCCCTTAGAAAACAAGAACTGGTCAGACAGCTGGTGCTCCACATCAGGTCAGAAATGGCCTTTGCGTCCCCGGTTGCATCATCGCCCCTAATACTCCATTCTTCAACATTTCCAATCCAACTCCTTAATTACTCCATTAACCACATTCCCCATGTAGGTCATTTGATTGAGTCCACTTTTCCTTCACGCAGTTTGGCTATTCCAATACACAATATTCATGAATGCTCTCCAGTTGAAGGGTTTACTTTGCTGACAGAATAATAATAGTCACTCACGACCTCCCAGTTGCCAGCTTCAGATTTCTTTCAAGAAAATGTTCTCTAATCAACTCCTTTGTGTTAATAAATAATATATAATAGAAACTAACCTCCACAGGAGATAAGGTTTGTAACAGCCTGGAGGTGTGAATGGCTTTATAACTGGCTAGATTGTATAGTTAGGCATGGTCTTTACCTAGCCATGTTTCTGTTAAAATATTGAACGATAGCGTAGTGCCTAGCACTTCCATCATAACCTGGGGTTCTGTTCCAGATGGGCAGTTTCTTCATCTGCAGGCTTGTCTTTTTCTAGCTAAGAATGAGATGGCTGGCCAGGTTTCAGCCTCTGGTCCCCAGCTAGCTTTTAATGAATCACAAAGGCATGGTGTGACTTGAATTGGGTGGAGGTAACCAGGTAGCTAGCAACAGGAAGCTACTGAGGACCCCACAGAAAAAGGTGTCTCATTACATTTAGAACTTTGTGTTTTCCGCTTGGCCTGGGTTGATCTAGTATCTCCAGACCCCCCCATGCCTCTACTGAGTGGACCAGATTTTGCTTCTGGTCTCCAGTAGGTGCTCATGACTCACAAGGGTCTAGTGGAGCACATTAGCCTTGGAGCTACCTTTCTCAGGGAGCCCCTGAGGGAAGACCCACCAGAGGCATTTCATTACATTCAACACTTGATTTATATATAAAAGTAATCTTATGAAAAACTTGTACATCAACCTCAGTTTCCTAGAAATGTATATTTACCTTCTTTTTCCTTTCAGTTCTTATCCAGACCATGTGGTCAAGATTGGTATTAGAGACTTAGGACGAGAGGACTTACTGGAGGCAGTAGCTCGTAGATTCCAAGAGAGAATATTAGTGAATCAAAGCAAGTATGAACTTCTACAGCTTTTACAATATTCAGATGCTTTTACTGTTAATCCAGAAGAGGCACGCATTCATGCTGTTCCAATGAACCAGGTAGGAATAATGTATTGGTAATAGGCTTTTATGCTCCTCCAATGAACCAGGTAGGAATAATGCATTTTAAATAGGTATCATGCTTTTCTATTGCACCAGGTGAATATGCTGTATTGCACCCATACAATTACCCACTGTTGCACGTTGCCCTGTGGTGCTAACTGGTACAGGTACTCCAGCAGATTCCCCGAGGACTATAACTCACATTAAAACCTTGGAGTGTGGTGGAGTCGAATGAGGGAGCACTAAGACAACTTCAGCCACGTTTCTGCTTCTTGGGGTGTCTGCCACAATACTTAACACTATCGCTCGCTTTGGACACCGATCACATCCATTTTTTTTTCTCCTGAGTCCTAGCCATGGACAGGACTCGCGTCCACTTCAAAAATATTTGTATAAACTTAATTTTTTATCTGATCGACCTCGGGATAGTTTCAAAATAAGCGCCTTTAGAATGCGCACAATTTGATACCAAAATGAAAGATGTAACACGAAACTTGATGTCAGAACACTTGAAAGATTATAAATACGTTTTTGGGTCTAAATTTTTAAATTTAAAATACTTGTTAAAATTCTATTTATTGTGCTATTATTATGGGACTAGTTTTAAAATGTGCGCCTTTAGATTGTAAACAATTTGATACCAAAACGAGTGACGTAACACAAAAATTGATGTCAGAACACTGGAAAGATATAAATAATTTTGATGATTAGCGTCCAAAATTAAAATATTTGTTAAAATTGCAGTTATTGCTCTATTATTATGAGACCATTTGTTGGAAATGGTCCCTTTTGGACCATTTCCAAAAATTTTTATACCACACTCATGATTTGAATTGACACACACTAATTAGTGTGTGGGGCTGGTGGGTGGTTAGCTGCCTAGCTGGTAGGTGGGCAGGAAAAGTGGGTGGGCAGGCAGGTGGGTGGGTGGGCAGGCAAGGATAGGTGGGTTCAGGCAGGTGGGTTTTGGATGGCAGGCAGATGGGCTTGGTGGGTGAACAGGTTCGAGTTAGAGAATTGTTGTTAGAGAAAAAAATTGTATTCAGTATAAAATGTATTTTTAAGTTAATATTTTTGGGGGTGTGGAACGGATTAATTCAATACCCATTATTTCTTATGGGAAAATTCGTTTCGACTAACGATATTTCGATTTAGGATCCGTCTCTGGAAACGGATTAAAATCGTAAGTCAAGGCCCCACTTGTAATGTAATGTTGCATGTGTTTTGTAAATATACATTTGTGTCATTTATCTACTAGGTTGTTTCCCTACACCTTGAATTCCTCTTCGTTCAATTAAAAGTCTTATTCCACTAGACAACATTAAAAAACCATCGATGAATGTAATGAAACGCCATTTTCTGGGTGAGTCCCGGAGGCTTCCCGGAGCTATCCCAGGATGATATGCTAATGCCAGACTTTGGCATCAGTCATGTGTATGGAGTTCTTAGGCCTACCAGGGACCCGGCCAGAACCGGGCCCCCCTCGGAGAGGCAAGGGGAGCAATGGCCTATAGAAACCCCCGTGTGGTTGGAAGCATTCTATGTTTGCCATCGACTGGATCAGGCACCCCAGAAAGGTAAGCACCCCAAAACAAGCCCCTATTCTGGTTAAAATTGCTGCCAAAAGCCAAACTAGTGGATAGAACTCCCCAATAGAAAACAAGCAAACTAGTGTGACGTCACATGTCGCCGCGCCGCTGTCTGCGCAGCTCCCCCCTCCCCGGAAGGGGGAAGGGGGAGCCCCAGACCCTTCATGCCAGCTACCCACACCTCAGTTCTGAGGCTGGATGTCAAAAACACAAAAAAACGCTGACCGGAGGGAGGGAGGTATGCCGGGAAGTCTCCGAAACTCACCCAGAAAATGGCGTTTCATTACATTCAACGCTGGTTTTCTGGGGGGAGCCCCGTCGGCTCCCCGGAACTAACTACCCACAGACGGGAAAAGAGGGACTTACCTGGGAGGCGGTCATCGCTCACTCCTCAACTCGATGTCGAGACACCTGGCTGCAACCGCCAACCCAAAGCAACACAGGCCCGTCCTGGGTTTTCTTCATCTGCAGCCATCTCCCTTTTTCTGGCGAAAGATGTGCCTGCTGCTTTCCGGAGGGGTCCTTGGGTTGTTGTCTCAACTTCGTGTTGAGGAGTGGTGCACCGACTAACTCCCGGGTATGTCCCCTTGTTTTCTTAGGTAATCTTTGGTGAAGTAGCTCCGGGGAGCTGTAGGGGCTCCCCCCAGAAAACCAGCATTGAATGTAATGAAACGCCATTTTCTGGGTGAGTCCCGGAGGCTCCCCGGCACCCTCCCGCCCTCCGGTTGGCGGTTTTTTCGCAGTTTTGATATCCAGCCTCAGAACTGGGGCGGGGATCGCCGGCGCGGGGGTCTGGGGCTCCCCCTTCCCCCTCCCGGGAAGGGGGGAGCTGCGCAGACATGCGACGCAGCTCGTGTGACGTCATGCTTGTTAGTTCGTTTTTCTTGGGGAGTTCTGTCCACTCGTTTGTCGATTTTTGTTGTTAACCAGAATGGGGGTTTGTTTTGTGGCGCTTACCTTTCTGGGTGCCTGTCCCGGTCGATGGCAGATATAGAATGCTCCAAATCACATGTGCAATTCTATGGGCCATTGATCCCCATTGCCTCTCTGAGGGGGGCATTTTCCCATTTTCTGGGTGAGAAAACCCCATTTTCTGGGTGAGACCCGGAGGCTCCCCGGCAACCCTCCCTCCTTCCGGTCGGTGGTTTTTCATGTGTTTTGACATCCAGCCTCAGAACTGATGGGTCGATAGCTGGCATGAGAGGTCTGAGGCTCCTCCTTCCCCCTCCCGGGGAGGGGGGAGCTGCGCAGACAGCGGCGCGGTGACGTGTGATATCATACTAGTTTGCTTGTTTTTTGTTGGGGAGTTCTATCCACTAGTTTGGCTTTTGGTAGCAATTTTAACCAGAATAGGGGTTTGTTTTGGAATGCTTACCTTTCTGGATGCTTGACCCGGTCGATGGCAGACATGGAATGCTTCCAACCACACGGGGTTTCTATAGGCCATTGCTCCCCTTGCCTCTCTAAGGGGGGCCAGGTCCTGGCGGTGGTCCCCGGTAGGCCCTAGAACTCC
Source organism: Procambarus clarkii (assembly GCF_040958095.1). Taxonomy (NCBI): domain Eukaryota; kingdom Metazoa; phylum Arthropoda; class Malacostraca; order Decapoda; family Cambaridae; genus Procambarus; species Procambarus clarkii. The sequence goes on from NC_091224.1 coordinate 19,180,476, forward strand.
ATACACATGACTGATGCCAAAGTCTAACATTAGCATATCAGCCTGGTAAAGCTCCGGGAAGCCTCTGGGTCTCACCCAGAAAATGGTGTTTCATTGCATTCAACGCTGGTTTTTTTTTTGTTTATTTTGCTTTGTCAACAGTTGTTATAATTTTAGTGATCGTTGAGACTAATGAAAAACATTTTGATGCTTGCAATACCTTATTTCTTTTCAGTTACAGGTATCTGCTCATAAGAAATGGAACCAAGAACATCCAACAGTCAGTATTATGTTGACAGCTCTGTATGTAGGTTGGCAAAATGGGCCTTACAGCAGTCAGCATAAAAACGGTTTCTTCACTGTACCCTACAGTGATCATTCGTCATACAGTGAGCTACTGGAAATGGTGGCCCAATTAGCACCTCATCAAGTAATACCTATAGTGCAGAAGTGGTCAACTTTTGGTTGGTGGTCAAGTTCATCTGCTCCTAATCAAATGGTTAAAGCTGATATGTCTGTGTACAGTCATTTTCTTACATTCCCACCACCTGAGCCAATATTGATACCTGATGCTATTGCCGATTTAATGCGTGAAGGAGGCCCAATGTTGTTAGCACACCAGCCTCGTCGCTGTAACCTACATCGTGGTTTGACTCCCAGACCCAGACGAACTTTAGGAGTAGTTTGCACTACACCTGAGTGTTCCTCTTCATCCGTTTCCCTACTGACTACTTCACCTGCTTTAAGTAGGCCCACCAGTATGATGTCACAGTTGAACTATCAAAATCCCAATGAAGATACTCGTGGGGATTTAATGTTGAAAGATGATGAACAATTCCATCAAATGCCACTTGCTAATGATAGGTCTTCATCGTTACTTAAAAAAGTCACTTTGGAAAAGTTTACAGGCAACTCCACAAATGGAACAATTTTTAAAGACCAAAATAAACAAAATATCAGAGAAGCATCTGATGACAAGATATCAAAAAATGAGTTCTCAACATCCACAGAAGTAGCATCAAATTACTCTTTTTGTAGTCCCACTGAAGGAATGCAAGTAAATATACCAAATCCCAATAAAGACAGCCCTGAGGATCATGCCAGAATACAACGTTTGTTTTGGATGGAGCGTGCTTCAGCACTTATGTTATCTCAGTGTTCCCTTCTAATGGATGACAATGGGAATACTGTAAATGAATTGTCATCATTGGTGGAAAATACTGAACCCATATGTGATTCGCTTCATAATCTTATCTCTTTATTATGAACTTGGAATTCTGTCACAACACTGTAAGTGTTCTACAAAAAGGGTGAGGAAGCTGTGAGGATAAATTCTCTGTTTGTTATTTATCTTGAGATATCAGTTACAATTTGGAATGTGATGTGTGAGTTTTTAAATTCTATCAAGTCAGTGGTGAATGTTGGAGCAGTTCTCATGATAACACAGCACACCTGTCGACCTTATTGACTCGTGGATACTGGAGGTTATTGCTTGTTTCCCCTCATTGTCATTATAAAAAATGCTTGGATATTATAAACCATATCAGATGCTGCCTCATGGTTTTTGGCTTTTTTTTGGAATGATCATGTTACTTTTTAAAAATAAATGGAATGTTATACTTATTTTGTTTTCTGGGAGGGTCCTTCTCAGTGGCTCCTCGAGTTACATACTGGTATACCACACCAAGCTCTTATCAATTCACGATCTCCTACAAGAGACAAGTACCAGAATCTGGTCCACTCAATTAAATGAAGGGAAGTTTGGGGATCTAAGACCACCACAATAACCAAGAGACCAGAAAAGTAGAGCACACCAAAACAATTGTATGGATCACATTTGCAATGCTGATTCTAAGTACAGTATATATAAAGTCATTATCCATGTTGAGCAATTGACTTGTAACCATCAGGTGGCAGCCTTAGCAACCTGGGTCCTCAGATCAGCCGACCCATCATTCACACCCCTGGTGTTGCCCTGTCCAGTACTGTGCCAGTACTATTGGACTTAGTTCTCCTTTTCAGATGTGTGTGTTGGCCATTCTTTGGACTTCATCCAGCTTAAGGGCCTGTGCTTCGTTTGCTCCTGTTAGCTTTGTGTATGCAGTTTGTGCCTCATTTTGCATGTGCCCAGGCATTAATGTTGGCTAAAGCTGTATGGGGCCCAGGGTTTCTTTCCATGTTTGCTAGTAGCCTTGTCCCTGCTCTCAGCTAGGGTTATCTACCCTAAGGAGACCTGGCTTCCCCAAGCCTGAAGCAGACACAGTTCTGTCAGAGATTCCTAATGTGACCCATTATTTTTGGAAATTTTCTTTGCGACTTTGGGTTCTTCTGGGGAACTGTTCTTATTTTTTATTTATGTGTCAATGTATGGGTCTCTGGCATCTCACAGGGATTTAATCTTTCCCAGAGTTATCTTTTGTTGTTGCGAAGGTGTTCCAGATGTTGGGTCTTAGGAACCCTTTAATGCGAGGAAGGTCCTCCTTAACCTCCTTCGCAGTTAGCTTTTGTTTATTCCACAGCTTCCCATCTTAGGTGTTTCAAAGTAGTTTGGATTTGCTGCTCCACAAGTTTTCTGGGTCTCTTCATACTTCAGCTGTGGTGCAGTTGGATTCCATTAGTTCCTGCACATGGATTGGGACCTCCCCCACTTTGAGAATGGGTCTGTGCCTTGGCACATGTTCTTTCTTTTGTCTTTTCTTTTTTGAATGTCTCCCATTTCTTTTGTTTGTGTTTAGTTTGGTGGTTCTATTGTTTGTTCACCCTTCTGGTTGTTTGGGGTCTTCTCCCACTTCTGTGCTGACCCTGTCAGCACATCACTCCTTGAATGGCTCTCTGGGTGCACAGGTGGCTGTGTGATTGTTGCCCTATTCCATGGTCATCTTATTCAGTTCACTTCAGCAATCCTCTCTGTTTTGTCAACAACATTGGATCTGCTGGCCATGGTCCCCAAGTTTGCAGCTTTGTTCAGGCTTGTGATTTCGGCATTCTTGTGGGTGTTTGCGACTCGGTCTTTGGTCTCGTATTCCTAGGAAGTGCCACACACTGACTTGGCATTGGGTGAGTTGCCACAGTGTTATGTCCCTGTGTGTTGTTCACAACTTCATTCCTTCCTCAGAGTCAGTCTTCTCGGTGTTCCTACTTGTTCTTCTTGGTTAGATAGCTTAGGGAGCTACTAAAGGGGAACCTCACAGTAAACTAGCACCGAATGTAATGAAAGGCTTTTATCTGGTGGGTCACTCAGTAGCTTGCCATTCCTACCTTATAGGTGGTGTGTGAATGACTGGGTTGCAGCTGGGGTGATAGAGGCAACCATCTGGTGACAAGCATGTGCTATTAGCCAGTGGTTCTGGCCAGCTAATGACTATATAGATTCAAGGATGCAAGTGGGATTCATGCACTTATCTGTGTAGGTGCTTACTAACTTTCTAGTGGTCTTTCTCTTGGTTACTATGGTGGTCCTAGACCCCCAGACTTATCTTCCTTCTGTTGATTGGACGAGATAATGTTACTGGTCTCTGTTAGGCAATTGTGAATTAATAAAGCCTTGTGTGGCATTGAGGGTTTGACAGATATACCAAATGTGTTCATCACGGAGATACAAAGGGACCCACCAGAAAGAGGTGCTTCATTACATTCAACAGTGAGTTTTTGTTCAAGGAGAGATGAGGTGGGGCATGTGGCATGTAAATCAAAACTGAACTTCAAGTTCTTCATTGCTTGGTGTAGACCTGTTAGCTACAACATTTCCAGCTTGACTTTTCTGAAAGGGGCTTCCCTCTGCATCTCCCTGAGTACCTACCTGGAGCACTCCAAACCCACGTATCATACCAAATCTCTAACAAATCATGAGCACTTACCATACGCTTAGGGAAGTAGGGATACAAGATTAGCCACATTGCCGAAGGAAAAACTACCAGAAAGGTGACGTGCATCAAAACATACAACTGCTTGGACACATTGGCAACCTTTATTAGAATTATATATACACATATTCTAGGTCTAGCTCCACGCTTGTCACTAGATAATAGCCTCAGCAACCCAGGGGTCAGATTCTTGGGATGATTTTGGTTCACGTTATTTTGAAGTTTTGGGCGTTTGCAGCTTTTCTTGTTGCTTGGGGCCATTGATGATTGGGGCAGTGGCTTAGCTGTTATTTGTGCCTCTCTTCTAAAAATCTGGCAGGGTGTTAGGCTCTGCCCCTGAGCCTAAAATTAGGCTCTGCTCCTATATGTACTCCTGGCCCCTACATACAATCTTATCCACAACATTCACTCTTATCTCCCATATACATTCCAATTCTCTCACATGCTCTTCTATCACCCCCACATTCATTTCTATCTTTCATGTGCACTCCTATCCCCCCACATGCACACCTATCCCCTCTCACATGCACTCCTATCCCCCCTCATATACACTCCTATCCCCCTCATATGCACTTCTATCCCCTCTACATGCACTCCTATACCCCCCTCACATGTACTCCCCTACACTCCAGCATAGACAAACTATTCTCTATCAGATGTTGGGCCTCAAAGGTTGTTGGGCATGGCATAGGTGTTTATTAGCTTTCAAAACCCTTCAGTTCCCTGTGCCCAAGGCTGTTCTATGACTGGCTGACTGGGGTTAGCTGGCCAGTAGCTAACTGGCTGGCTGGAGAGAGAACAGATGTTTGAGACTAGGCAAGGTGATACAGCTGCTCAGTTGGGCAACCTACCATCAGTCAATTCTGAGGAGCAATGTTCCAGTCAAACCACAGTTGGATGCTACTGTAAGGAGTCCCCACACACTCCTATTCTCTACTTGCACAATGCATGTGGGAGACAGTGTATGTGCATATATGAGTACATGTGGGGGACAGGAGTACATGTGCTCCTATCACCCACTTGCACTCGCATATGGGGACATGAGTGCATGTGTGTGATAGCAGTGCGTGTGGGTGATAGGTATACTTGTACTCCTAGCCCCAACAAACAGTCTTATCCACAACATTCACTATTATCTCCCATATGCATTCCTATTCTTCTACACGCATTTGTATCACCCCTACATTCATTTCTATCTTCCACATGCACTCCCCCCCCCCTCCACATGCACTCCTATTCCCCTCACATACACTCCTATCCCCCCCTCACATGCACTCCTATTTCCCTCACATGTACTGCCCTACACTCCAGCACAGACAAATTTCCCCTCCCCCCACTCCCTTCTTATGACTGACAAGGTGGAGGAGCTAGGATGGGGAGTTTGATAGCAACCCATCCTCAAACCAGGCTCATTAATGCAGCGGCCACCCCACTGCATCACAGTCATCAATTTTCCTATATTTTGCATTAAAAAAGTGTTTTTTCATATATATACAAATTAATGCAATATTATTAGATATTAAAGTTCTGTTTATGGTTAGGCATAGGTTAGGTTGAGTTATGTGTTTAGAATCCGTTGTTGGCGATAATTTGTATTTGTTTTACATGGGCGAAACATTTACAGAGTTGCGGTTCGAAAAGAGGTTGTCAGTGAAGCACTGTTTGAAAAATGTTCAAACCTCATCAGTTCTGAGTCGTGTGTAAACCATTTTTCATTCATTAACAAGGTTTGGCAGCTGAATTAACAAGCATTTGGCCATCATTAATGCGGACAGGTTGTTGATAGTGATAAATTTGTAAGACCACTATCTTTCTTGTTCATAATTTACTATGAGTGGTTGGTAATTTTTGTTTTTTATGCAAATAATATGAGTCCTTACAATTTATATTTATAAAATCATGTCTTATCAAATTGATAGACATGATTTATCTATCTTATTGATAAAATCATGTCTTCTTATTGTTTCAGTAACCCTATGAACCTTTAATGTGCTGATATAGGTAATAATTTGCATTGTTAGGAACACATCTCCATACAAATAATACTCTAGTGACCCCCCTTATAGCACTGATTATGTTAATGTTCCATATCCAAGGATTCATCCCCGGCATGAAACGAAGTACACATGAATACCATATACATATACAGTACAACTATTCTCTTGTGTCATAGAATTACAGATTAGTATAGGTGCCTGTAGTTTTATATATAAATATGTATATTTTTCAGATACTGTACTGTAATTGTATAATTTCTTTATTTGCATAATTTTTCTGGGGGAGCCCATGTGGCTCCTCAGAGCTTATCCAGGTTGATATAGATATATTAGATTTTGGCATAAGTCAGTGTGAATGGTGTTCTTAGGCCTACCGGGGACCATGAACCAGAACCTGGCCCCCCTCACAAAGGTATGAGGAGCAATGTCCTATAGAATTGCACATGTGATTTGGAGCATTCTATGTCTGTTATCAACCAGGTCAGGCACCCAGAATGGTAAGCATCCCAAAACAAACCCCTATTCTAGTTGAAACTACTACTGAAAGTCAAACAAGTGGACAGAACTCCCCAAAGACAAACGAGCATAACGTCACCACGTGCCTCGCCGCCATCTGCACAACTCCCCCCCCCTCCCCCAAAGGGAAAGGGGAAGCCCCAGACCCCTCTTCTCCCCAATGGCTATCCACACCCCAGTTCTCGGCTGATGTGTTTGAGGCTTGGTCTTGTGACTCCAGCTCCTGATTTTGTGCTTGATGTGCTGTGCCTTGTGTCCAGTGCTGTCTTAAGGTGGTGCGTGAGCTGGGAGTAAATTCACAGGTGCTCGGGCTGCATGCGCTTAGGGTTTCCTTCCTTCCTACAAGTACCCTGTAAGTACCGCTCTTGGGGCTTCGGGCCATCTTCCACAAGTCACCTTGGGATCTACCTCTGTTTGGTCTTTTGCCGCTTGGTAAATGACAGCCCTGAATGTGCTGTGGGGTTTCCTCCTCCCTTGTTTACCTTAGGTAAGGGGTAGTTAGCACTCGTTGGGTCACAGGGTACTGCACAGCTAGTTATCACCTGTTATACCAGCCAGCTCTGTTCCGCCTGGGTACGTTGTCCTCTTGCGGGATTTTTGTTTTGTTTTTGTTGTCCTGCCTGTTAGGGGTAGGGTCTGCCTTGGTTCGTTGCCCCCTATTTATATTTAAGTTTATATAGGTATTTGTGTTTCTGGATGGTACTTCCTGCTAGGGCCCCCCCCTTGAGTGCACACATCCTGGGGGTTCAGCTTTTAGAAGTTTGATTGGAAGATTTGGGCACTGGTTCGCAGAACCCTGCCTGGGCTTACCCTTAGTGATACCAGTTTAAGGGCCCTGGACAACCCTGCGAGGGTGCAAGGGGTCTGATGGATGAGACCCCTGGGTCCCCTCTCACCTTGTGGGAGTTTGAGGATTGCTCTGTCCCCTTGTCTCAGGGTGACTCACTGGTTTTGCCTCCATCATGCTGCATGTTGGGTCGGTGACACCTTCGACCCAGAGTCCTGCAAGTTTTGCTGCTTGTTTGTGACTCAGTTCACCCTGTCCACTGATGACTATCCGGGTGCAGGCGACTCAGGTGTTGCATGCTATATATATAGGTTGCTGCAATGTGTTAGGTTGATTGCTACCCCGGAAGCCCTGAAGCTGCCCCATTTTGCTTATAGGGTCCTGGACTTGGGGGGGGGGGGGGGTGTGTTGGTCGCTTCAGCCTTGGTTCAGTCTGCACCCCCTCTTTCTTCCTCTGCTATGGTTCATTCTGGTCCCCCTTCTCCTCTGCTTCTGGTTCCGAAGCATCTGAGGACTTCAGGGTCGAGGCAGGGTTTAGAAGGTTCTGAGTCTCGGGCAGTTTCAGGGGTTATCCCTTCCAGGGGGAGACGGAGGCATTCAAGTCGGTTCCTCCAGGCGTGACAACGGGGACTGACCAGTGGGGCCTGCCTCCCTCCTTGCTCCCCTTTCCTTCCTGCCTTTCTAGCTGCCTCGGCTTTTTCTTGTGAGGCCGGGGCTTTGTAGGACGACTCGGCCCCAGGTCCTGGTGTGGAGGTTCCCGGGGTTGGGGAGGGGCTGACTTGGGGGCCTTGGGCCCTATTGGACCTCGCCTGGGTTTTCCTACCCTCCGAGCAGGGCTTACTGTTACAAGAAGGGGGTTTTCTTTCGCTCTCTGCATACGCGTTGGATTTGGTGACTCTGCCTCCCCGGGTTCGGTTCCGTGTCCCTTCGGGTCCATCGGTTCCATCCTTCAGGAGGTTTACGGCTTCCCGCGTCTCGCCTACTGAGGTGCGGGCGGGCATTGCGGCTTACTTCCTGTGCGACCCGGATTATGTCTCTATAATGGATCCATCTTCTTTCAGGTTTGGGTCTTTGTCTCCATATTGTGTTTGTTATGAGGTTCCAGGGTCGTCCTGGCTAGCGAACTGCCCTGTGTTGTCTTTGGATGCTTGAGTACTTTCTGTGGTACCCCGCACACTTTAGTGGCGCGAGGTATTGACAGTGGTCCAGGTTTACCTGTGGGGGGGGGGGGGGGAATTCAAGCACCTCAATGCGTGTTTGTTCGCCCCTGCCCTTCAGCAGGATGTTGGCATGGTTCAGCTTCATATGCAGGCTCCCTCCCTTTTGGCTGCATTGGCAGCTGAGGACTTGCGTGCTCGTGGCCTGCTGATGTCGGTCTTGTGGTTCTTTTCCCTCCTGGAGCGCTGTCTTCGGATTGGCTTGAGGAGGATGTGGAAGCGCTTGGGGCCGTTCCTGGGTTTGGTGCCTTAGTCTCGGGACTCGTGCGTCTTCTGCGCTGAAGCTGTTTGTGCCGATCCTGAGGGATGCAGTGTCGCAGTTTTTCGCTTCGCCTCTCGCATGTCTGCAGGTGGTGCTTGCTTCCTCGTTAGAATCTGCTTTGACCCTGACTCTTCAGTTTTCATCTCTGTTTTGTCCCTTGCTGTTTGTATAGTTTGTGGTTGGGCAGTTTCTGCACGCAGCCTCTTCTAGTTGTCGTCCGATGACGAACTTGTTGGTTTTTCGGGGGTCTCAGGAGTATTCCTTCCGGAGGGGTCTTGCCTGGGCTCAGGGTTCCTCTCATCGTGGTAGGTTGCTGGTGCCAGTTTCTGGGCCGGCGCTGCCTTCGGACCCATCTTCATCTGGTCCGCGAGGTGATCGCTCTGTGCATAAGTTGGGTTCTTGCACAGGGCGTCAGCTCTCTCGCAGTTCGCCCCATGGGGGGGGGGTGGAGGTTTGCGTTGTTCGCTCACGCCTGGTCTCATGATTTGTGGGCTTTTCGGGACGTTTCCGATGGCCTGTAGTGGTGTTGGGTGGCCCCTCCTCCTTCGGGGGATTCGGGGCTAACGGGGCAGGCCTCTTCTCCTGTGCTCTGTCGGGTCATCTTGGAGTGGGTACGCTTGGGCATTGTCGAAATGACAGCGTCCTTCAGGTGGGTTTCCCGTCTGTTCCCAGTCCCATGTGCGACCTGAGGTTTAGTTTCAGATTCCGATTCTTCATTCAGGTAAAGGTACATACATTGCAGATGAGTTACAAACATAATGTTGGATTTAAAGAAAGAGCTAGTACATACAATCCCTAAAGCCACTAGTATGCATAGCGTTTCAGGCAAGGTGAGGGTGGAGGGGAACTTGGACTAAAACTTACTACTAATTACTAATTAGTTCATTCTGGACTTGTCCCATTTGAACCCCCTGAGTCTTTTGCCTCTCTTTTCAGATGACTACATTGTCCCAGGTCCGGCTTCCATTGGAGCCGGGTGCTTGGATGGTGTCTCTGGACCTCTGGGATGCATATTGGCACATCCCAATTCATCCAAGGTTCAATGATTGGCTCGGTTTTGTTGTGGGGTGTCTCGGTTACCGCTTTCGTTGTCTCCCGTTCGGGTTGAACCTGGACCTTGAACCCAGCAGTCACGAGAGAGGTGGAAGGAATGTCCCCATAGGAAATAGAACAGCAAACAAAGCCAAACCTGACCATCACAGCAAAGTTCAGGCTCCCACACAAACCCTTGAGCAACTGCTGAGTTACCCAGGAGCCCCTCCCCCCCCTCCCCCCCCCCCAGAAACAAGCAAAGGCGGGAGCGTAGCCAAAGCAGAGACTCCAGAGGGAGAGACAAGGAAGTGGTCCGAGAGTACCACACAAGACCCAGTCAAGTCCAAACGTGAGCAAGCAAACACGCGGACTGGCTGGGAGCCAGGGATCTGGTTCTTTCCCAGCTCACCGGGTTTGGGTTCCTGGTGAACTGGAGGAAGTCCCATCTGGTTCCCTCTCACGTTTGGACTTGACTGGATCTTGTGTGGTACCCTCAGACCAATTCCTTGTCTCTCCCTCCGGAGTCTCTGCTTTGGCTACGCTCCCGCCTTTGCTTGTTTCTGGGGGGCTCCCAGGTCACTCAGCGGTTGCTCGAGGGTTTGTATGGGAGCCTGAAGTTTGCCGTGTTGGTCGGGTTTGGCTTCATCGGATATTCTGGTTCCTTCGGGAATGTCCCTTCTGCCTCTCTTGCGACCGCTGAGTTAGGGGCCTTGCATCAGCTGCTGCGTCTTCGGGTTTTTTGGGGTTCAGTGCCTTGGGGCCTACCTGAGCCCTCGCTCGATGTGTTCACGTACATGTTGTTTCTTTGGCTGGGGCTTTGTGACTAGTGCTCACCAGGCCGGCCAGGGGCGGTGGGGTCCATCCTTCCATCGGGCCCACAGCACAGTGCGGGAGTTCATGGCTGTGTGGATGTCGCTTCAGAGGATTCGAATCGCTCGCAGATTAACGATCAGGCTCCAATCGGACTGCTCCTTGATGTTTCATTGCCTGAACCTAGGGGATTCGATGCAGTCCTTGGCTCTTTGAGGCTAGTCTCTTCGGGTGATTCGTCCGCTGAGTTCTCGGGGTTTGGCTCTCCTGGCTGTTCACAATCGGGGGGGGGGGGGGGGTGTCCAACGTCCTAGTAGACGGCCTGTCTCAGTTCATTCTCCTGTTCTCAGACTGGACAGTTGACGCCTACTCATTCAGTTTGCTCTGCCGGACGTATGGGCTCCCAGAGGTGGACCTCTTCGCATCGGCGTCTCCCGGTTTCTGTGGCGCCCTTCCCCGACTGCAAGGCCGTCGGGGTCAATGCTTTCCGGCTGGACTGGTTGGGGTGGGGTTTCCTGTACCTCTTTCTCCTGGTTCCGCTGTCACTATAGATCTTGGCTCGCTTGGAGACTTAAAAGGGAAGAGTAGTCCTCTTGGTTTCTTGGTGGCCGGCCAGCCTTGGTTTCAGGTGCTACATTCTCGGTGTCCAAACCCAGGGTTTTTCACATGGCTCAACTTCTTTCAGCTGATCAATCCAGTTCGATATGTGGCTGGTTCGATCATCTCCTCGAGTCTTCGTGTCTGGTATTTTTGACTCGAGTCTATCACCATCTGTATGGTGATCAGGTGACTTCGTTAATGGTATATACCTGGTATATATATAATGGTATATACCCAAGGGATACCTGATCAACCAGGCTGTGACTCATACGTCAGCCTGTGAGCAGCCACGTCCAACAGCCTGGTTGATCAGTCCGGCAACCAGGAGGCCTGGTCGACGACCGGGCCGCGGGGACGCTAAGCCCCAGAAGCACCTCAAGGTAACCTCAAGGTATGGTGTCCCACCTGCGTGCTTCATCTCAGTGGCAGTATGAAGTTTCCTGGCGGTCCTTCCGTTGTCTCTTTTTTGACAAAAAAAGGTCCGTCCTTTTATGTCTCTTCATAGGTGTACTTTGCTTTCTTTTAAGGTAGTCTTGTCTTTTCTCTATTGGCTGTTTTAAAACCATTATCTTATGCCGAATACCGTCGCCTCGTATCATGTGGCGCAGGCGGAGCCGCTGCAGGTTGCTTTCGGCATCAATGTTACTTCTGCACCATTTTGCAAGCTGTCTCGGGTGTTGTTTCACCTCCGCCCTGCTCATGCGCCACCTGAGCCATCCTGGTCGTTGGACAGGGTGCTCTTTTATCTTTCTTCCCCTCAATTTGTAGTAGCCCCTTCGGTTCAAGATTATCTCTCCAAGGCTCCTTTCCCGTTGGCATTGGTCTCTGGGGGTTGGGTTGGGGGAGCTTCATGCTCTCCTCCATTGCAGGGGGTTTCTGCTCTTATTGGCTCTGGTGATAGATTTATTTATTTGCAGCTCCTTTTCTGGTGAAGAATGAGACGGCTGCTTTCCGGAGGAGTCCTTGGATTGTTGATGCTTAGTTGGTCAGGCCGGGGTGTGTGCATGATGTGTTGTGTCCGGTTGTGGCTCTCTGCCATTATTTACATGCCACGGCTTCTGTGTCCAGGGACGCGCTTTAGGTTATTAGGTTATTTAGGTTCACAGTGTTATTTGGTCTAGCCAGCCTGCGGTCTATCCCCCATGCCCATGACATTCGTAAGTTTGCTGCTCTTGCTGCCGTCTTCGGTAACATGTCTTGGGCTGACATGCGTTTGCAGGGTTTTTGGTGGTTGAACAGAGTCCTGGCTGCGTGATACCGGTCAGTGTTCCTGGGCCTAGTCATGCCTGTGTCGCTTTGGGTCGGTGGTTGCAGCCAGTTGTCTCGACTTCGCGTTGAGGAGCGAGTGCCGACAGTCTCCCGGGTAAGTCTCTCTTGTTTTTCGTCTTTTGGTAAGTAGCTCCAGGGAGCTGAAGGGGCTCCCCTCAGAAAACCAGAGTTGAATGTAATGAAACACCATTTTCTGAGTGAGACGTGGAGGCTTCTCGGCAACCCTCCCTCCCTCCCTCCGGTCAGTGGCTTTTCGCAGGTTTTTGACAATCCAGCCTCAGAACTGGGGTGTGGGGTAGCCGGCATGAGGGGTCTGGGGCTCCCCCTTCCCCCTTCCCAGGAGGGAAAGCTGCACAGACGGCGGTGCGGCATGTGGTGATGTCATGTTCGTTTGTCTTTGGGGAGTTCTGTCCACTCGTTTGACTTTCAGTAGTAGTTTCAATCAGAATTTGGGTTTGTTTTAGGATGCTTACCTTTCTGGTTGCCTGACCCGGTCGATGGCAGACATAGAATGCTCCACATAACATGTGCAATTCTATAGGCCATTGCTCCTCATGCCTCTCTGAAGGGGCCAGATTCTGGCTCGTGGACCCCTGTAGGCTTAAGAACTCCATTCACACTGACTGATATCAAAGTCTAATATATCCATATCAGCCTAGATATGGCAGGCTCCAGGGAGCCTCTGGGTTTCACCCAGAAAATGGTGTTTCATTACATTCAATGCTGTTTTTTTATTTTCAACATATTTTTGCAACTGACATTTGAAATTCAGTGTACTTTTCCATACACAGTGTACATTATATAAGAATTGTGTTTATATTGCTTATGGTAAAAGTACCATGTAATCCTTTCTGAGTGTTTGGTTCATTTAAATTAAGATTAATTGTACAGTAGTAATAATTTACAAGGCAATCTTGGTTACATATTTTGCTTGCCCGTTCCTTGTTCCTATGTACAGTACATGTAATGTAAGTTGATTATGTTAGAAAATAATAAATAACTTATGCCCTTGTAATGCAAATTCAGTGTTTTATTGTCCAATTTCTATAAAATTAAACTCACTGTATGGATTTGCTAACTGGGATATTTCAGAAAACACCTTTTCCTTCACCTATACATATAACACTGTAAAGGTGTTTGGTTTAGTTTAATTTAATTTATACATAGAGTACATGAGTCAAGCCAGACAAGATTAGAGAGGCTATTCTGTCGGCCTGAAAGTCACACCTCTACAGTGTTAATACCCACCAAGTGACCTGAGGTCAGCCCATGAGAATTTCACCTTGCTTCTGCTAATCTTAAAATTGTAGCCTGATAGCCGTCAAACATGCCGATGTTTAAGGAGTGGTTTGGTAGAGAGCCTCGGGCTATCTACTTGTGGGCGGAGCTTGCTACTAGATTTCCCAATATATGCTCAGAGAGCTGTAGATTCAGGAGGATAAGCAATAGGAGAACAGCCAGCAGAGCAGAGCAGAGGTCAGCCGCCGAGATAGGCTGTCGGCCGGACGGCGGGGGGGGGGGGGGAAGATGACTGCCTGACATCTGCAGACCCTCTACCCCCTCTCTATTCAACTTAGACTCAGTCCTCGGTGAGTGAACGTGAAGGTGACTTAGTCGTGTTTACAAATGTTGTGTGATGATCAGGGGCAGACAGTTGTAGGGTTCTCGAAGTCTTGGATAATGACTCACTTTGTATATTAATCTTGAACATTAAGTTGAATTGCTTAAATTATGATACTTATCATGTGAAATATAATTGATGAATTAATTGTGTAAATTGTCTTTAACTTTGTTCCCTAGAGCTTTTTGAGTTGAGATGAGAGAGCCTCTGTGGTTACTGGTTTCATGATTTTAATGAGTACATGATACAGATGAAACACACTAATAATGACCTTTTTATAACATCTTTGAGAATATTGTGATACCGACAAGTTCCATTCCTTGTCTGGTATGTAATGGTCTTGAATGGATGGTGGCAGCAATTTCTACTTTTCTACTTCTACTTCCACTCATCTCCGTATTCTCTCTCCTCTCCCTCTGCCCCTTTCCAAACTCTCCCTTTCAACTGACGACCCTCCTCGCTCCTCCCACCTCTCTATACCTCTCTCACCCCAAACCTTCACTAATTACTTCATTATCCATCTCTTCCCTTTCTTTTCTCTTATACGTTTGTGGCAGTGAAATGTGTTCTAGAGTTCTCTAGAGTTGCGGGTAGCTTATCAAGTACTGGCGCCTTGTAGTCATAGCACCTAGGTAATCGAATACCTAGGTTACAAGGGGTTGAACGAGAGAGGTTGCCGTACCTCTGGAGCACCTCTGGGGGGGAGGGGGGTGCTCTAGAATAGTTTGCTAACTGAGGGCGGGATAACGGACTAAAGAGAGCTGTTTCCCCCGGCCTCGTTAGTTAACTGGGGGTGGAATAATGGACTAAAGAGAGCTATTTACCCCACCCCCTGTTACATACACACTTGCTGTTGCTGATGGAGCTATGTAAATATACTGTACATAGAATGCACAAATGTGCAGAGGATAGCAGCTACTAACAGTGCTGTGTTTAACACAATGAGACATGAGAAGACCTATCTACTTAAACTCCCTGGTGCTTATTAAGGCACTGTTACCACACAGACTTATTCATATTAGGTACCTGTAATTAACATGGCCTACCGGCCATGGCCATTAACATGGCTACATGGACAGCTGTTAGTCAGCTGTCACGGGCTGCTTCCTGGGGGTGGAGGCCTGGTCGAGGACCGGGCCGCGGGGACACTAAAAAGCCCCGAAATCATCTCAAGATAATCCGAGATAATCTACCAGAGACCAAGACCAGAATGTGATTATAAGAAGCCAGGAGAGCTTTGATTTAGGGTGTTAAAGAGTGACCCAAAATGAAGGTAACCACACAGAGTCATAGTAAAAAACATAGGAAAATAAACCACTACTCTAATGGAACAAGTTAAATTAAGACATGACAAAAGATAGTTGGCGATGGGTAAACGGGTAAACATCCCTTGCCCTAACTCATCTGGCCATCACCAGTTTGTAGTTCAGGTCACCTAAAATCCTCGTTCACCACCCACCACACATGCAAGCCTGATGCTTTCCTATTTACACCTTCCCTGCTGGGTTCATTATCTCTGCTGCTCACAACTAAGTGGCATTAATTTTGCTTGGAACATTTATCCTGTTCTGGCCCATGCTTCGATTTATGCTTATTTACCTTTCGTGATTGTTTTTATACTTTGTCCATATTATGTGTCCTTAGCTTCTTATTTTGCTCCAGCTTGGTTTCATGGGTTCTCTTCCTTGGTGCCAGCTTGGCACACAGGAGGTAACCAAGGGCCTTCAGAACCCCCAAAGGGAACCTAAGAGGAAGAAAACCTCCGGGACGAAACCTAAGAGCCCAAAGGAACCCTGAAACATACCCGGGGAGAGCCCAAACAACTATATTTTCTGACAGAAAACTCACCACAGAAAAGTAGGGCAAAGCACATTACCCTGACCGAACCCTCGAAAGAGCCAGAAACGGATCGAAAACCAAAAGACAAATAGACAAAAACACAGACAGAAAACACAAAATCGTGCAAAAAAACAAACCCAAACATTCTAAGACGAACTTAAATAAGTAGACAGAACGCCCTAGAAGAAAGAAAAAAATAGAGAAATGGCAACTGGAGGATAAAAACTCCCAACATAGGCGAAAAATCGCCCTCAAAACACGAGCGCAAACTCCCTGGCATATGTAAACCAACAAACTTCAACACCGGCTTGGCGTCCAGGCAGGAAAGCGAACCACAGAAAAGAAAATGGTTACCAAAACAAAAGGAGGTACTGACAGAAGAGAGCCGAAATCATGCCAGCAAATGTGGGAAAATAAAGTAGACGAGAGGAGGGACGAAAAACCTTACCTCCACCCACCCAGAAGGCACAAAGTCCAAGCAGGGGCAAACAGCCCCAGAACTGCTAGCAGGATCCCCATACAGCCTCAGGAACCCACAACAGAGGCCCTGGGGCAGAGCCGTCCTCTACGCTCTCTACCCCTGAAGAAAAGGCAGAGTCCAGGAGGAAAGGCAACAAAGAAGGCAGCTGCTGGTAGGACCCAGAAGCCTCGACAGGAGGAGCAGGCTCGAATGCCTCCATCTACAAACCGAATGGGGCAGTCTCTGAATTAAGCCATCCGAGTCTCCTGACCAACTAAACCCTGACCCGACCCCGAAACTCCAGACATTTCTGAGAAAGCGACCCACAGAAAAGAAAATGGCCACCAAAACAAAATGAGACGCGGGTGACAGAAGAGAGCCGAAATCACGGCAGCAAATGTGGGAAAGTAAAGTAGACGAGAGGAAGGGCGAAACCCCCGCCCAGAAGGCGCAAAGCCCAAGCAGGGCCAAACAGCCCCAGAACTGCTAGCAGGCTCCCCCCACAGCCTCAGGAACCTACAACAGAGGCCCCGGGGCAGAACCGCCCTCTACGCTTTCTACCCCTGAAGAAAAGGCAGAGTCCAAGGGAAAAGCAGCATAAAAGGAAGCTGCTGGTAGGACCCAGAAGCCTCGGCAGGAGGAGCAGGCACGAATGCCTCCATCCCCAACCCGAATGGGGCAGCCCCTGAAGCCACCCAAGTCTCATCACCAACTAAACCCTGCCCCAACCCCGAAACCCCAGACATTTCGGAGCCGGGAACAGGAGAAGAAGGGCGAACAACACCTAACAAAAAACAGGAGAACCTCAGGGCGTCCTGGTGGGCAACTAACCTAGCGAGTTGCAGCAACCTAAACCTAGCACGCAATGCGGATGATGCCTGTACCCGAATATCAATGCCAACAGAAAGGGTAACTAGAGAACATGCAGAGAACACGACTCACAAGACTCCGGGTTAAAGGTGTCGGTGACCGAACAGGCGGCATGACGGAGGCAAAAGCAGTGACTGTCACCATGAGACAAAGGCACACAGTAACCTTCAAACTCGCACAAAGTGAGCTGAAACTCGAAAGACATCCATAGGTCCACCGAGCCCCGAGTACAGGGTTAGCCCGTAGGCTGGCTGCTACAAGAAGTTCGGGCGAGGTGTTGCTAACCAGTTAGACCCAAAGAGATGTGCACAGTCATAGGGGGCCTAGCGGAGGGCTACCAAAATATTATAAGGGGTCTTATAGCCACACCAAGCAGACCCCCACCAGGCATACACAACAAAAATGAAAAGAAAACCCTACAAAAGTACAAAGTCTCCAGAGGAAACTGGAACTGGCCGCTACATCAGGTAAGGTGGCTGTGCAACACTTTGACAGCCCATCCAGAAACAATACCACTTCCTACCCAAGGGCCACAAAACCCCAACTGGCCCCAAGGGCGGTGTAAATATCGAGGCAGCAAAAATTCCTTCGGAAACGGCGTCCCAAGCACACCAGGGAAGATAACCATGATTCAGATTCAGATTCAGATGTTTATTCAGGTAAGGTATATACATACAAGTGATGTTACATTAATGGATTGATATATAGATAGAGCTAGTACATACAATGCCTAAAGCCACTATTACGCAATGCGTTTCGGGCAAGAAAAACATTAATATCTAGAACTTAATACTAATTGAGCATAAAGAATAAAAGGTGTTGAGAACAAATACAAATAAAGATAAAAAAAAGGGGGAACATGACTGAAAAAGCAGCACAAATACAATAGGTTGACAAACAGTGTTGATTAAAAAAAAAAAAAAAAAAAGAAAATAACAGACATGGGTTGACAATAGAGGAGTGAGGTAGATTACAGGGAATTTATTAGGTAGTGTTTAGTTTTTATCTTAAACTGGTTGAGAGAGGTACAGTCTTTAACATGGTTGGGAAGGTCATTCCACATTCTGGGCCCCTTGATTTGCAGAGCATTTCTAGTTTGATTAAGACGTACTCTAGGAATATCAAAACTGTATTTATTTCTGGTGTGGTGCTCATGGGTTCTGTTACAACCTTCTATGAAGCTTTTAAGATCAGGATTGGCATTATAGTTTAGCGTTTTATATATGTATAATACACATGAGAGAATGTGCAGTGACTTAATATCTAACATATTAAGAGATTTGAGTAGGGGTACCGAGTGATGTCTGGGGCCAGAGTTGGATATTGTTCTAATAGCGGCTTTGTGTTGGGTAATTAGAGGACGTAAGTGATTTTGGGTAGTAGAACCCCGAAGCACAAATACCATAGTTGAGATAAGGATAGATAAGGGAGTAATAGAGAGTCACCAGGGCAGGGCGATGGTACATAATATCTGATCTTAGAAAGAATGCCCACAGTTTTTGAAACTTTTTTTGATATATTTAGAATGTGTCCCTGGAAATTCAGCTTGTGGTCAATGAGAACTGCCAAGGAATTTGCCATCTAATTTGTTACAAATTTGGGTATTGTTTATTTTGAGATTTATAAGACTAGAGGATTTATTGCCAAACAGAATATAGAAAGGTTTTGTCAATGTTAAGGGTGAGTTTGTTGGCAGTTAGCCAAAGATGGACTTTATTTAGCTCAGTATTTACTGTGGCATTTAGAGCAAGAGGGTCAGGACTGGAGTAAATGAAGGTTGTGTCGTCAGCAAATAGAATTGGTTTGAGGTGTTGGGAGGCATTTGGAAGGTCATTAATGTAGATGAGAAAGAGGAGAGGGCCAAGTATGCTGCCCTGAGGAACACCAATGTTGATGGGTAGGGTGGGAGAAATTGTATTATTCACAGAAACATATTGGAGCCTGTCAGTAAGGTAGGACTCGAGGTATTGTAGGGAGTGTCCTCTGACTCCATAATGATGTAATTTAAGAAGAAGGTTATGGTGGTTGACAGTATCAAAAGCTTTACGCAGGTCCACAAATAACCCAACAGGGAACTCCTTTTTATCAAGAGCTGTATGAATCGAGTTAAGCATACTAATAAGTGCATCGTTAGTGCTTTTTTTGGGTCTGAAGCCATATTGGCAAGGGCTAAGTATATTGAGTTTGGCTAGATATGAGTAAAGCTGCTTGTATATAAGTTTTTCAAAAATTTTTGACAAGTTTGGCAGGATTGATATAGGTCTGTAGTTGTTAACATCTGTGGGGTCACCACATTTGTGGACAGGCGTTACTCTCGCTTTTTTTAGAATATCTGGAAAGGTTTGGAGTTCAAGTGACTTGTTGAAGAGCAAAGCAATAGCAGGGGCTAAAGATCTGGAGGCTTTTTTGTAAATTAAAGTTGGTATCTCCTCAAGGGCACCAGACTTGGTTTTAAGGGAAAGGATTATCTCATTGACGTCAGTGGAGTTAATAGGCTTTAGGTACAGAGACTGTGGATAGTTACCTGTAAGATAGTCCTTAATGTCAGTACTGGAAGATGGAATATCATTTGCAAGGGATGAACCAATGGAAGAGAAGAACCTATTGAACTCAATAGCAGAATCAGAGGCTGAAAGCTGACCATCGTTATTAGACAGGAGAGTCGGTTTGTTATTTAAAGATTTCTTTGATCCCAATATTTGTGAAATTGTGCTCCAAGTTTGTTTAATGTTTAATGATTCTGATCCACTCGTGGAGAAACACCTAACGTAACACGATTGACAGCCAATCATTACTTCTGTTTCTGTTCAACCAACTTCTGTTTTCAAATCTTAGCTCGCACCAGATTTATTGTTTTTATAGAGAGAGAGAGAGAGAGAGAATGGAAGGAGAGAGATAGAGAGAGAAAGGAAGGAGAGAGAGAGAGAGAGAGAGAGAGAGAGAGAGAGAGAGAGAGAGAGAGAGAGAGAGAGAGAGAGAGAGAGAGAGAGAGAGAGAGAGAGAGAGAGACAGAGAGAGAGAGAGAGACAGACAGAGAAAGAGAGAGAGAGAGAGAGGGAAGAGAGAATTGGAGAGAGAGAGATATGCGTAAGAGATACGCTGCAGGCAGCATGTGGACAAGCTTGGTGTTAGAAGAGTTTTTTTTTCAGTTTAGTTCATTTATTATGCACCCCATACCCATCTTGTGGGCGGTAGTGGAAAGGGTTACAGAGGCACATAATGGGCTCAGGGACTGAATCCCCACAATTCATTTAGCTAAGCAAGTTACAATCTTGATGAGCTAGTTACAAAATTCAGCATAAGTCGTCACATCATAAATGAGTTCGAAATCGACCACAAGTTCAGTTTCTAAATTAACCAACTGACATATGTGGAGAGCTAGTGTCACAATTGATATGTTTGTCCTGCACACCGCCCCCTATCCAGTGGGCAGCGGTGGATAGGTTACAATCACTTAGTTACTACCTACAGTTAGCAAACTGAGGATATTTGGCTAAAATTTCTGGTAGCAGATCATTTTGAATGAAATATTTACACATCGCTGGAACATTGGTTATAGAATTGTCTCTGAATTCACGTATCTTTTCGCACTCCATCACATAGTGACGGAGGTTGTGCGAATAATTTTGTTGGCACAGTTTACATTTGGTCAGGTCTACATCAGCAGACAATGAGAATTCCCAGAGATACTTGTAACCGAGTCTAAGCCGAGAAGTAGTAACATCTAGAAGTCTGCTGATTTTATTGGATGAACCATAGTGATGATAGATGGAATTACTGGTGTTGATTTCACTTTGCCTCAGATTTACAAGATTTTGTTGAAGTTTTTGGTGTACTACTGCTCTCAGATTGCTCATTGACAATCCAAGGTTACACTCAACGTCTCCTCTAAAGGCAGATTCTTTGGCTAACTCATCAGCTCTATCATGCATTCGGAGATCAACATGCGATGGAGACCACACGATATGAACTCTGTTACCATCATTAATAATTTTGTTGTATTTGTGTCTAGCTTCGGACACAAGCATGTTACAGTTGTCTTAAAGAGTTGAGAGCATTTAAGGATGATAAAGATTCACTTACAATTAATGTATCAAGTTTGGAGACTTGTACGCATTTCAGTGCAAGGAGCAAGGCAAATAGTTCGGTCTGATGGACTGAGGCCCAGTTGTTTATACGGACTCCCAACTAAAATATAAGCCATCACCCATTGTCAGAACAACTGCACTTCCAGCTGTATCCGTGGGGCGGTGTAGGGAACCATCAGTGTATATGATTTGAAAGAGAGAATGCTCTGTGGACAGAGCATCAATATGGCTTAACGCGTTGAGCTTTGCCTCAAGACGAAGCTTGGGCTGATCTCTAATGTGTTTCTTGGGTGGAGAGGGATGGATTAAAATTGGAAACGGTGTAATCTCCCCACGGTGCAGGAAAGTGCCGTGTTGTCTCTCTTGGTACAAATGATAAATCGGATACATTTTGAGTTTAGTTCCAGGTTTAGTTATCCATTTGGAACAATGTTGGCCTTCAATAAAGAAATTCTGGAAGGCTTCTGTGCAAGGGTTAGGATGAGTTAGCCTAAGCCTTTTTATACCAATTTGACAGTTAATTTTCAGCAACATGATCAATGACGCTAATAATATTAAGTTCTTTCCTCATGTTAAAAAGCATCTTTGTGGTACGAGGGCACCCAAGGATTATCCTCATGGCTTCGTTCTGCAATTTTTCAAGCCCTCCAAGCTGTCTTTCAGGCATCAAGGCAAGCAGAGGTGCAGGTTAATCCACTGAAGATCTAAAGTATGCAAAGTATAGGAGATGCTTTTTCACCAGGATTGTAAACCCACGGAACCGCCTACCCGCCGAAGCCGTAAACGCCAAAACTCTGTTGGGTTTTAAAATACAACTGGAAAAGATCATCAGAGCAAATGGGGGGGGGGGAACATTTGACAAGCCGCCAGCTTTCGGTCATCATCGGGGCCACAAGTGTTGGTGGCCCGCAGATAAATTCAGATAAATATCCTTTCCAGCGGGCAGTTGGTAATTACACCGGACAGATGGCAGTACTGTCTGCCACACCACCGGTCAGCTGGCAATGGTGGCGTTACAGTCAGCAGCCCCAGACAGTTGCCGTTCTTAGTCTACCTGCGTCATCGCTGCGGCAAGCCCCACTACCAGTAGCTGTCACATGTGTGTTGTTGTCTTGTAGGTGAGTGTTACCAGTGATCTTGAGCCATTTTGTGAGTTAATATTCGGGGTT
This sequence comes from Procambarus clarkii, assembly GCF_040958095.1. Lineage (NCBI taxonomy): Eukaryota > Metazoa > Arthropoda > Malacostraca > Decapoda > Cambaridae > Procambarus > Procambarus clarkii. Next base: position 19,202,855 of record NC_091224.1, read on the forward strand.
AACAACTAGTACAAGCAGATTGGTACATTTGTTATCCCCATATATGACGAGGGATTTATATGTATATATTAAATATATAAACCACGTAAAATATGTTGATATATAAGTGGGCACCCGGCAGTCCCAAACTATTATATTTTCTTATTCGAGTTTTACCTGAATTTACCTGAAGCTCCTGCCGTATGCGTTCATCTTCACATTTGTATGTAATTTATTTTACTACATGTATGTGAATTGTCAAAGGGAGGGGAAGTTTTGTCGTCGTCCCGGGAGTGGGGCGAGTTTGTCGTCGTCGTCCCGGGGGTGGGGCGAATTTGTCGTCGTCGTCCCGGGGGTGGGGCGAGTTTGTCGTCGTCGTCCCGGGAGTGGGGCGAGTTTGTCGTCGTCGTCCCGGGGGTGGGGCGAGTTTGTCGTCGTCGTCCCGGGAGTGGGGCGAGTTTGTCGTCGTCGTCCCGGGAGTGGGGCGAGTTTGTCGTCGTCGTCCCGGGAGTGGGGCGAGTTTGTCGTCGTCGTCCCGGGAGTGGGGCGAGTTTGTCGTCGTCGTCCCGGGGGTGGGGCGAGTTTGTCGTCGTCGTCCCGGGAGTGGGGCGAGTTTGTCGTCGTCGTCCCGGGAGTGGGGCGAGTTTGTCGTCGTCGTCCCGGGAGTGGGGCGAGTTTGTCGTCGTCGTCCCGGGAGTGGGGCGAGTTTGTCGTCGTCGTCCCGGGGGTGGGGCGAGTTTGTCGTCGTCGTCCCGGGAGTGGGGCGAGTTTGTCGTCGTCGTCCCGGGAGTGGGGCGAGTTTGTCGTCGTCGTCCCGGGAGTGGGGCGAGTTTGTCGTCGTCGTCCCGGGAGTGGGGCGAGTTTGTCGTCGTCGTCCCGGGAGTGGGGCGAGTTTGTCGTCGTCGTCCCGGGGGTGGGGCGCGTTTGTCGTCGTCGTCCCGGGGGTGGGGCGCGTTTGTCGTCGTCGTCCCGGGGGTGGGGCGCGTTTGTCGTCGTCGTCCCGGGGGTGGGGCGCGTTTGTCGTCGTCGTCCCGGGGGTGGGGCGAGTTTGTCGTCGTCGTCCCGGGGGTGGGGCGAGTTTGTCGTCGTCGTCCCGGGGGTGGGGCGAGTTTGTCGTCGTCGTCCCGGGGGTGGGGCGAGTTTGTCGTCGTCGTCCCGGGAGTGGGGCGAGTTTGTCGTCGTCGTCCCGGGAGTGGGGCGAGTTTGTCGTCGTCGTCCCAGGGGGGAAGGGTAGGTCGAGTTTGTTGTTGTCCCGGGGGGTAGCTGGGTATTGTCACTGTTGTCCCCAGGGGGTGGGGAGTGTGTTGTCACTGTTGTCCCCAGGGGGTGGGGAGTGTGTTGTCACTGTTGTCCCCAGGGGGTGGGGAGTGTGTTGTCACTGTTGTCTCCAGGGGGTGGGGAGTGTGTTGTCACTGTTGTCCCCAGGGGTGGGGAGTGTGTTGTCACTGTTGTCCCCAGGGGTGGGGAGTGTGTTGTCACTGTTGTCCCCAGGGGGTGGGGAGTGTGTTGTCACTGTTGTCCCCAGGGGGTGGGGAGTGTGTTGTCACTGTTGTCCCCAGGGGTGGGGAGTGTGTTGTCACTGTTGTCCCCAGGGGTGGGGAGTGTGTTGTCACTGTTGTCCCCAGGGGTGGGGAGTGTGTTGTCACTGTTGTCCCCAGGGGGTGGGGAGTGTGTTGTCACTGTTGTCCCCAGGGGTGGGGAGTGTGTTGTCACTGTTGTCCCCAGGGGTGGGGAGTGTGTTGTCACTGTTGTCCCCAGGGGTGGGGAGTGTGTTGTCACTGTTGTCCCCAGGGGTGGGGAGTGTGTTGTCACTGTTGTCCCCAGGGGGTGGGGAGTGTGTTGTCACTGTTGTCCCCAGGGGGTGGGGAGTGTGTTGTCACTGTTGTCCCCAGGGGTGGGGAGTGTGTTGTCACTGTTGTCCCCAGGGGTGGGGAGTGTGTTGTCACTGTTGTCCCCAGGGGTGGGGAGTGTGTTGTCACTGTTGTCCCCAGGGGGTGGGGAGTGTGTTGTCACTGTTGTCCCCAGGGGGTGGGGAGTGTGTTGTCACTGTTGTCCCCAGGGGGTGGGGAGTGTGTTGTCACTGTTGTCCCCAGGGGGTGGGGAGTGTGTTGTCACTGTTGTCCCCAGGGGGTGGGGAGTGTGTTGTCACTGTTGTCCCCAGGGGGTGGGGAGTGTGTTGTCACTGTTGTCCCCAGGGGGTGGGGAGTGTGTTGTCACTGTTGTCCCCAGGGGGTGGGGAGTGTGTTGTCACTGTTGTCCCCAGGGGGTGGGGAGTGTGTTGTCACTGTTGTCCCCAGGGGGTGGGGAGTGTGTTGTCACTGTTGTCCCCAGGGGGTGGGGAGTGTGTTGTCACTGTTGTCCCCAGGGGGTGGGGAGTGTGTTGTCACTGTTGTCCCCAGGGGGTGGGGAGTGTGTTGTCACTGTTGTCCCCAGGGGGTGGGGAGTGTGTTGTCACTGTTGTCCCCAGGGGGTGGGGAGTGTGTTGTCACTGTTGTCCCCAGGGGGTGGGGAGTGTGTTGTCACTGTTGTCCCCAGGGGGTGGGGAGTGTGTTGTCACTGTTGTCCCCAGGGGGTGGGGAGTGTGTTGTCACTGTTGTCCCCAGGGGGTGGGGAGTGTGTTGTCACTGTTGTCCCCAGGGGGTGGGGAGTGTGTTGTCACTGTTGTCCCCAGGGGGTGGGGAGTGTGTTGTCACTGTTGTCCCCAGGGGGTGGGGAGTGTGTTGTCACTGTTGTCCCCAGGGGGTGGGGAGTGTGTTGTCACTGTTGTCTCCAGGGGGTGGGGAGTGTGTTGTCACTGTTGTCCCCAGGGGGTGGGGAGTGTGTTGTCACTGTTGTCCCCAGGGGGTGGGGAGTGTGTCACTGTTGTCCCCAGGGGGTGCGGAGTGTGTTGTCACTGTGTTGCCGTAGACTCGGCGGGAGGTGGGCGTGATTGTGGCCGTCTGGTGGGGGGGGAGGTGGGCGTGCTTGTGGCCGTCTGGTGGGGGGGGGGGAGGTGGGCGTGCTTGTGGCCGTCTGGTGGGGGGGGGAGGTGGGCGTGCTTGTGGCCGTCTGGTGGGGGGAGGTGGGCGTGCTTGTGGCCATCTGGTGGGGGGAGGTGGGCGTGCTTGTGGCCGTCTGGTGGGGGGAGGTGGGCGTGCTTGTGGCCGTCTGGTGGGGCGGGGAAGGTGGGCGTGCTTGTGGCCGTCTGGTGAGGAGGGAAGTTGGGCGTGCTTGTGGCCGTCTGGTGGGGGGGGGGAGGTGGGCGTGCTTGTGGCCGTCTGGTGGGGGGGGGGAGGTGGGCGTGCTTGTGGCCGTCTGGTGGGGGGGGGAGGTGGGCGTGCTTGTGGCCGTCTGGTGGGGGGGGGGAGGTGGGCGTGCTTGTGGCCGTCTGGTGGGGGGGGAGGTGGGCGTGCTTGTGGCCGTCTGGTGGGGGGGGGGGAGGTGGGCGTGCTTGTGGCCGTCTGGTGGGGGGGGGGAGGTGGGCGTGCTTGTGGCCGTCTGGTGGGGGGGGGAGGTGGGCGTGCTTGTGGCCGTCTGGTGGGGGGGGGGGAGGTGGGCGTGCTTGTGGCCGTCTGGTGGGGGGGGGGGAGGTGGGCGTGCTTGTGGCCGTCTGGTGGGGGGAGGTGGGCGTGCTTGTGGCCGTCTGGTGGGGGGGGGAGGTGGGCGTGCTTGTGGCCGTCTGGTGGGGGGGGGGAGGTGGGCGTGCTTGTGGCCGTCTGGTGGGGGGGGGGGAGGTGGGCGTGCTTGTGGCCGTCTGGTGGGGGGAGGTGGGCGTGCTTGTGGCCGTCTGGTGGGGGGAGGTGGGCGTGCTTGTGGCCGTCTGGTGGGGGGAGGTGGGCGTGCTTGTGGCCGTCTGGTGGGGGGAGGTGGGCGTGCTTGTGGCCGTCTGGTGGGGGGGAGGTGGGCGTGCTTGTGCTGTTGCTTGTTGCAGCTTGCTTTTAATAAATTTATTGAAAGGGAAGGAATCTGTTTGACATTTGTTCGCTATACCTTTCACATACTTCCCCCCCCCCCCCTCCTCTCTGTCTCTCTCTGTCTCTCTCTGTCTCTCTCTGTCTCTCTCTGTCTCTCTCTGTCTCTCTCTGTCTCTCTCTGTCTCTCTCTGTCTCTCTCTGTCTCTCTCTGTCTCTCTCTGTCTCTCTCTGTCTCTCTCTGTCTCTCTCTGTCTCTCTCTGTCTCTCTCTGTCTCTCTCTGTCTCTCTCTGTCTCTCTCTGTCTCTCTCTGTCTCTCTCTGTCTCTCTCTGTCTCTCTCTGTCTGTGTCTGTCTGTGTCTGTCTGTGTCTGTCTGTCTGTCTGCGTCTGTCTGTCTGCGTCTGTCTGTCTGCGTCTGTCTGTCTGCGTCTGTCTGTCTGCGTCTGTCTGTCTGCGTCTGTCTGTCTGCGTCTGTCTGTCTGCGTCTGTCTGTCTGCGTCTGTCTGTCTGCGTCTGTCTGTCTGCGTCTGTCTGTCTGCGTCTGTCTGTCTGCGTCTGTCTGTCTGCGTCTGTCTGTCTGCGTCTGTCTGTCTGCGTCTGTCTGTCTGCGTCTGTCTGTCTGCGTCTGTCTGTCTGCGTCTGTCTGTCTGCGTCTGTCTGTCTGCGTCTGTCTGTCTGCGTCTGTCTGTCTGCGTCTGTCTGTCTGCGTCTGTCTGTCTGCGTCTGTCTGTCTGCGTCTGTCTGTCTGCGTCTGTCTGTCTGTGTCTGTCTGTCTGTCTCTTTCCTCCCCCCCCCCCTCCTCCTCCTCCTTCCTCACTGCTGTGTGTGTGTTTGTTTCTTGCTTTTTGTGTTGGTATGTTTGTGGTTAGGCCTCTTGCAATATTGAACCCATTTCCTTGTCCTTTAATCTCTGGCCCTCTTTCAATTTTTGATTATCCAATCCTGTTTTCTCGTGCTGCATCTCTGTTATGGTATGAATGTTTGTGTGCCTTCGTGTATATTGTAAAATTTTGCAGACATCTCGTTTACTTCCTTGCATAGCAACAAATGTCCAATTAAACTCATTAAAGATTTCTCTATGTTCCCCATAGTGTCCTCTCTTGAAATTGAGTTTATCAACTGTTTCTTGTCCTCTTTCTCTTCTAGATTATTGCAAAGCATATTTAATATCCAACAGGACATGATCACACACTCGAGAGGAAGGTACTGGATGTCAAATCTCTTTCTTTCCTTGTGAATATTAGATCCAGTATTGACGGAACATTCCCTTCCCTCATTCTTGTGACCTGCTTGATGTGTTGTTACACGAATGTCTCCAGAATGAGGTGTACAAGTCTGCCTGTCCAAATGTCCTCGGTTCTTGTTCCATAGATCTACCAGTCTATTCCTTTCAAGTTGAAGTCCCCATTACCAACACTCGTGATTTATCTTTGTCTGCTTTTACTATAATATCTCTCGGGACCATTATGAGGCCTTCTGGTTTGTTTTCTAGTTCCTCCTTTGTCAATGCGTTGCTTGCTAGTGGGCTGTAGGCATTTATGAGTTCATCCTGATTCCAGACCTGTAACGCCATTGTCAACTTTTTGAGTTTTTTTTTTATTCTTACTGTTGAGTGTTCTTTCACCAGCACAGCTGCTCCCTTCCCCCCCCCCCCCCTTCCTAGTTTTCCTGTCAGTTCTCCAAACTGAGCAACCCCTTGGGAATACAATTTTAAAATTATTTAAATTAAAAATTTTAATTTTAAATATTTAATTTATTTAAAATAAATTTAAATTAATTTAATTTTAAATATTTAATTGAAAATATTTTAAAGTTTTATGTTGCTGCGATAATACATGGGACGTTAAGCTGAATTATATCTTTTAGCTCCAGTATATTTTATCTCGCTCCATCTATGTTAGTATATACAATTTTTGGGAATGTGAGTTTTTCCCTCTCCCTTTATCCATTAATCCCCTTTCCTCTAAATGTCTGAGAGCTGGAAAATGGTTGTGGGTTAGTGTCGATATGTTGGTGGGTGTGGGTATGTGGGTGGATATTGATGTGTTGGTGTGAAGGGATGTGTTTGTGTGAGTGTTGTCATGGAGACGGAAAAGGATGGTTGCCAGGGAAAGGACTTCCCTGGCAGCCATCTAGCCAGCCCCTTCAACCCCCCGCCCCTCCTCCACCTGATTTGCCCACCTTGCCTCACCCTGGGGTGGGTTGCATTGAGGGGGGGGGGAGAGCGGGTTGGTGAAGATAGGAAGGGAGGTCAGGGAGATGAACAGCTACCAATATTGGTCGTGTCACCAGCTGAAGTAGATTGGTGTGGGGAGTACCTTAAGTGGGTGAATGAGTGTAGGATGCCTGGAGTGTGTGGGCATAGGATGCCTAGAGTTTGCCATGTGGCCTACAGTGGGTGACAGATATTAGGAGTGTTCATGGGAGTGAGGTTCTGGGAAGAAGACAGTTATTATGAGTGGTGGCCTCACAAGTCCTCAATGACCCACACTCACATGACTTGTACAAGACCAGATTGTGTTTAATCTGTTGGTGGGGTGGGGTCCACGGGCTGGTGATAGGAGGGGTGGGGGGGGAGGCATTTACTCAAGAGACCAATTACAAAATAGCAGAACATAAATACAGTACACATGTATTTTCATTTATTGATTTATTAATGTAATTATACCACTTCATTCTTCAAAAACGGCTAACTTTGACAAACAGGAAAACTCCATCATTCAAGGTAAATATTATGTTGTGGTCTCTTATATTAAAGGTCCCAAAAATATTGGTTTTAAGAGTATTTCTTAAAGCCCTTAAATTTCTTGGGGGCCTTTTCGGCTCCCTGGAGCTATCGGACTAATGTGTGATATATTAGACTGGGGCATTAGTCTATGGAGTTCTACTTACTGAGGACCACGAGCCAGAACCTGGCCCCCTTAGAGAGGTTGAAGGGAGCAATGACCCTGGAACCCCCCCCCCCCCCCTGTGTTTTTTTTTTCCTTATCTGCCATCGACTGGGGTTAGGCACCCAGGAAGGTAGGCATAACAAAACAAACCCCATATGGTAAGAAAAGTACAAAAAAAAAAAAAACGGAGAGGTAGAACTCCCTCCAATACCAGGGGAAACAAGCAAATCACGCTCCACTGCTGCACCATTTGTCCTTGCAGCCCTCCCTTACCCAAGAGGGGAAGGGAGGAGCCCTGGACCTCCCTGCGCCAGCTGCCCAAACACTCTAGTTCGTTAGCTAATGTGGTCCGGGGCAGACGTCTTCTCTGGCCTCGATTTCAAAGGCGGTGTTTTGCCTTCGTGACGACCTCTGCTGTATTGTTCTCTGGGGGTCCTCTCTCTCTCCAACGTTTTGCAGGAGTACCACTAGGACCTGGTTGTAGCTCACTGCTTGCTTGTCTTACAAAGAATCTGTTTAAAGACACTTTTTTTTCCCTACATTTATAACACTTGTCTGTACTGAGACATCACATTGTCATTTAATAGGTCAATGCAACGGCCTGCTACAGCGTTATCTGGATGAATTTTTTCAACAAAGCTTTGCAGTTCTTCCCATACTTAACATATTTTCTTAATGAGCCACACATTTTCTTTATGAAGAAGGGACATCCTCTACTGCTTCTACTCACAACGATTTTCTTAGGTTGAACCTTACCACTGACATTCATAGGACTCATGGCGAGATATATAATAATTTTATGTTCATATATCCAAAAATCCGAAGAACACTGGAATTCTTCTTAAAGAATTTAGGCGTGATTGTCACTAGGCGGGAGGCACTGGTAAACTGAGGCGCGGTCGCCGTGCTACCATGCGTTGGGTCAGTCATATGCGTATCAACAAACGACATTACCCGAGGCAAAGTTTGTAACCCGATTCGGATTTTACGAAGAAATTGGGTTCGTAACCCAAAAAATTCGTAAGCCAAAGCCGAATTCGTAAGCATTCATAAGCCAAGGTGTCACTGTGTATTATTTTGGTGGCCCTTTGCTAGGCACCCGTGATTTTTCACGTTGCAGGGGTTTCGGTGTTTTGATATCCCCCTTGTTAGCTTTGGAATCTTAACCAGTTAGCAACACCTTGCCTGGGCTTCCTGTAGCAGTCAGAATACATGCCCCGGAAAACCCTGTTGGGGCTCGGTGGACCAATGTATGTGTCTTCAGATTTCCAGCCTGCCTTGTGCGGGTTCGGAGGATGCTGTGTGCCCTTGTCTCAGGGTGACAGTCACCTCTTTTGCCTCAGTCATGCTGCCTGTTGGGTCGACGACACCTTTGACTCAGATTTTTGCGAGTCATGTTCTCTGCTTGTTCTCCATTACTATTCTGATGACATTACTGTTAGGGTACAGGCAGCATCCACGTTGCATGCTTGGTTTAGGTTGCTGCAGTGTGCTAGGTTGATATCCCACCCGGATGTCCCATCCGCTTTGGTTATTGGGAAACGGACCTAGGGGTGTTCTAGTCGCTTCGAGTTTGGCTCAGTCAGCGCTCCCTGGTCCTTCCCCAATTGTTCATATTGCACCTCTTCCCCATCTTCCAGCTCTCAAACTTCTGAGGGTTTTGGAGTCTTAGCAGGGTTTAGCTGGTACTGAGAGTTCGAGGGCTGCCCCATTCGGAATGAGGACAGAGGCATTAGAGCTGGTTCCTCCTACAGAGGCTTCTGGGTCCCACCAGCAGGCCCCTTTCTTTTCAGCCTTTTTCCTGGACTCTGCCTTTTCTTCAGGGGTGTGGAGGGTATGGAGGACTTGTCTGCCACGAGTCCCGACTTGGGAGAACCCAGGGCTGGAGAGGAAGCAACCTGGGAGCCTTGGGGCCCCCTTTGACCCCGCTTGGGTGTTAGTGCCATCTTCACGGGGCATGTTCTTGCAGCAGGAGGGGTTTTCCAATACCTCAAGGACACGTATTGGCACATTGCTATTCATTCAAGATTCCGGGACCGATTAGGTTTCGTGGTGGGGGATCAGGCTTAACGCTTCCGTTGCCTTCCTTTTTGGCTTCAATCTGGCTCCTCGCATGTTCACGGTCTCACCCAGGTCGTGACGACGTGTCTGCATCTGCTTGGGGTTCAGGCCCTGGCCTACCTCGACGACTGGCTGGTGTGGGCTCCCAGTTGGTCTGCTTGTCTACTCACCAGGGGTGTGGTTCTTTCCCAGCTCGCCGTTTTCTGGTTGATAGTGAACTGCCAGTAGTCTCATCTGGTTCCATCCCAGGTTTGGACCTGGCTGGGACTTGTTTGGGACTCTTGGACAGCTTCCATGTTTCTCCCTCTGGTGGCGTTGCTGCGGCTGCGGTTCTGCCGCAGCAGAACGTTTCTTGGGGGGGGGGGGGAGGTCACGGGTCTTTCGGCGATTGCTCGAGCAGTTGTGCGAGGGTTTGAACTTCGCTGTGCTGGTCTACCCGCTGGGTCGGGTTTGGCTTCGGCGTCTGTTCTGGTTCCTTCGGTGATGTCACTTCCGCTTCTCTTTTAATCTCTGGGTTCGTCCTCCGGGGACCTTGCACCTGTTGCTGCGTCGTTGGCTTCCTCTTTGGGGTTTTCAGGGTTCAGTGCCTTGGCGCCAACCCAAACCCTCGCTCGATGTGTTCACGGACGCGTTCTCTCTCGGCTGGGGCTTTGTGACCAATGCTCACCAGGCTGGCCAGGGGCAATGGGATCTGTCCTTCCGTCGGCCTCACAGCAGGTTTCCGCAGTTCGCAGTGGTTTGGTTTTCACTTCGAAGGGTTCAGGTTACTTGGGGTTGGACCATCCAGCTTCATTCGGACTGTTCTCCGGCAATTCGTTGCTTGAACTTAGTGTGTTCTCTTCAGTCCTTGCCTCTTTGGGGCCGGTAGCTTTGAGTGGCTCGTCTGCTGGCTTCTCAGGGTTTGCCTCTTCGGATGGTTCATATCTGGGGAATATCCAAATTCCTTGTGGACAGCCTGTCTCGCTTCATTCCTCTGATCACGGAATGGATGGTTGACGCTGACTCCTTGTGTTGGCTCTGCCGAACATACGGACTCCCATCGGATGTGGACCTCTTCGAGTCGGTGAGGTCTCGTTGTCTCCCAACCTATGTAGCGCCCTTCCCTGACTGCGAGGCTGTTGCGGTGGATTCCTTTTAGTAGGACAGGTCGTGGTGGGGTTGCCTATACCTCTTCCCTCCCCGATCCAGCTGTTGCCTGAGTTCTGGCCCGGTTGGAGTCCTCAAGGGAGAGTAGTCCTCGTGGCCCCCTAGTGGCCGGCCCAGCCTTTGTTCCAGGCGCCGTTTTGCTTGGTGTGCAAACCCGGGACGTTTCCTGCGGCTCGACCTCTTCCAGCAGGTCAGTCCAGTCTGGTACACGGGTCGTTGGATCTTCTCCTTTGCTCTTTGCATCTGGTCTTTTTGACGAGGGTTTATCACCATTTGTATGGTGATCAGGTGGCTTCATTGATGGTATCCCACCTGAGAGCTTCATCTCGGCGACAGTATGAGGTTTCCTGGTGTTCTTTCCGCCATTTTCTCTCTTTGTAGGTTGTTTTCTGTTTTGGATCATGTTGGCTTGTCCTTTGTCTTAGCTTTTTCAGGGCCATCAATTGATGCCTAATACTGTCGCCTCATTGTGAGATGGTGGCAGAGCCGCTTCAGCTTGTTTGGTGTGGATGTGTCTCCTGCCCTGTTCCATATGCTTTCTCATATTTTGTTTCACCTCCGGCCTGCTCATGCGCTGCCAGTGGGGAATTGATTTGTGAGATTTATATATTTATTAATTTATATTAATGTATATAGTAATTTATATTTTGTTAATATATATTTTTCGATAGCAAACTGTTTGGTGATTAAATTGGACTGATTTTAAATTCTCACAAAACGCTTTCCTTACACATTATGGGGGGTTTATGGTTTATTTATGTAGTCCTCAATATAAATTATTGGTTAGTAGACTTTCACTGCAATATTAAACTCCACATATTATTAACTAAAATGTGGAGGCCTTATCTGTGTTGTTATATCCTACACAACCAGTATGAACACGGATAAACAAGCTAGTCGATACACTTTGTGAGTGTGGCTGGCCTCCAACTCGTGTACTGGAGTGCTAGGTTACTAGTGTTAATTCTTCTTCCTCCTCAATTACACCTGTCAAAGGGCACTTAAAATACTAGCAGTAATCCTAATTATGACGGCTATATCAGAGGAAATATCAGTATTACTTATGAGATATAGACCAAGGAATATTTACCTTGGTCTTGTCGCTGTCTCATGTCCTAACCGGATTCACCCATATATATCTACCTACTTCTCTGGCCAGGAAAGCACTAAGGTAATAAGCGGGTTTCGGTAAGGTACTTCCCTTGATAGTAGACGAAGTTGATGTTAATAATGGGAGCACTTTACTTCCCATAACACCGTTGTTAAAGGAAAATAATCAAAGCTAAATTTGCCCAAATGGCTGATGTTAAAATCAAATGGCGACTCTTATTGTGGAGAGTCCTCCCTCCCTCCCTCATGCATCCTGGCTCCAGATGTCGAAAGTGGTTAAAGGGCCTACATTTACTCGATTTTGGTAATGATAATCAAGTTGATGCAAGGGATATGTTTTATGATTTTCAGTCCAAAGACTGCTGTATTAACCCTAAAATCGCGCATATTGGAGGCACGGAAGAGAAATATTTGAATTGTGTAAAATCTTAACAATGTTAAACCAATCTCACTTTCTTTTATTATCACTTTCACTGTTAAACTTTCATCAAAATATTTTCAGAAATTGATTTTAGACGAATCTTTTAAAAATAATAACGTTTTGTTGATACGGGGAACAGCTCCTATTAACTGGAACTTGGGGATAATGCAGTAAAAAAGAGATGCAAGCACCTGTCTGCAGCTCAAAGAAAAATAGTAAGAAGTGTTAACAGAGTGACAGTCTCCATTTTTGCCGTTTCTGTGGTGTAATGGTAAGACGCTCGTCTGGCGTTCCGCGAGCGCTTTGTCCTGGGTTCGTATCCTGGCTGGGGAGGATTTACTGGGTGCATATCCTTAACTGTAGCCTCTCTCTAACCCAACAGTAAAATGAGTACTTGGGTGTTAAAAAGATAATTCGCGGGGAGGTCATATTCCGGGGAACATAGGATTAAGGATTTGCCCGAAACGCAAAGCTTACTAGTGACTGTACAAGAGTGTAACAACTCTTGTATATATATAAATAAGTGGAAATGCAGCTGGTGCTTCTACACCATTGCTGAGTAATACATAATAACAAAAAATAATGAGAATGTATGTTATGCTATATTTTGTTATATATCATATAAATAGTGTCCAATGTTAATGTGTTACTTTCATCAATGTCCCCCCCCCCCCCCAAAAAAAAAAAAAAAATTTTGGTGGAAATCAATTTTTTCGGGGGGGGGGGATTTTTTTTTTTTTTTTTTTTTTTTTTTTTTTTTTAAGATTAGTTTTTTCTCCTTTGTTTATTATGGTTTTGTTGTAACCTTTACATCCTGGAAAATGCATACCCTTCCTTAACTAAGTGAAGATAGAATGACATTGGTCAACAAATAAATCGGTCCCAATTCGCAGAACTTGGAGCTTTGATTTTTTTTTTGGCAGATTTTTTCTGTTTTCAAACTCAATTTTCTTTGTCTCTTTAGGTTTTTGACGATTAGGGACCAGATTATGGCTTTTTCACTTGTATGAAGTATACCCTAAATATATCCCCTAAATTGTTATAATTAGTGTATCTCTATTTTTGGGGGTTGGGGGGTGGGGATTATTTTTTCTTAACTTCATTCCAACATATATTACCCTACAACATTCACATTCAAGTACGAATACCAAACAATGTTCATTAAAACATACAATTAAATTAACGAATTAGGACTACCTTTAGTCATTGTCCATAACTTCAATTATCTCTGAAACTTGAGTTTCAAGTTTAGTGGCTTCTAAAATTCCAGTTTTTGACAGATTCTAACCATTTTGACATAGTGTGCTTAGATGTCTATGTGTATATATTGTATATTGTGTGCTCATATGTGTATATGTATATATGTATATATATATATATATGTCGTACCTAGTAGCCAGAACGCACTTCTCAGCCTACTATACAAGGCCCTTGAATTAATCTTGAATTTTCTTGAATTAATATATTTTCTCTAATTTTTTTCTTGTGAAATGATAAAGCTACCCATTTCATTATGTATGAGGTCAATTTGTTTTTATTTGAGCTAAAATTAACGTAGATATATGACCGAACCTAACCAACCCTACCTAACCTAACCTAACCTATCTCTATAGGTTAGGTTAGGTGGCCGAAAAAGTTAGGTTAGGTTAGGTAGTCGAAAAACAATTAATTCAGGAAAACTTGGCTTATTAGGCAAATCAGGCCTTGCATAGTAGGCTGAGAAGTGAGTTCTGGCTACTAGGTACGACATATATATATATATATAATATAATATAATATATGGAGTTACAATTTTTATTTTTTTTGTCTAAATTTGCCGCATATTTCAAATGCCATATTGACGATTTATTTTTACAGTAAACTACAGTATACTGAAAAGCTACATTCTAATTTGATGAAAATGAAAATAATATGCTACTCTGAGAGAAAAATAACACCAAATACACAATTGGTGATAGTTTATATTTTTAATTCTGATTTGAAAATCTAAAGTTTTAAATTTTCAATTTTTTAATTATTTTTGATTTTCCTGTTTTTCAAGTTACGTTGTGATCATTTAGACAAAGTTGGAGCATTTGCCTAGTTGATTATGCACACAAACGTAGGTGGTGTTTGTGCAAGTTTTAAAAACTGGAGTTATGTCAAATCGTATATGGATGATTTGCGCCATTTAAGGGTCATCTTGAGGTTATCTTGAGATGATTTTGGGGCTTTTCGTGTCCCTGCAGCCCGGTCCTCGACCAGGCCTCCACCCCCAGGAAGCAACCCGTGACAGCTGACTAACACCCAGGTACTTATTTTTTACTGCTAGATAACAGGGGCATAGGGTGAAAGAAACTCTGCCCACTGTTTCTCGCTGGCGCCTGGGATCGAACCCAGGACCACAAGTTCAGCGTGCTGTCCACTCGGTCGACCGGCTCCCATTAACCCTCCCCAGGGTTAAGAATGTTTCCCAATATTAGGTGGTGAATTTAATGATGACATGTGGCTATGATATCGTTTTCTACGGGGGAGGAAAATTCCACTGTACCACATCTTGTGTAATAAGCAAATTAACTCATAATAGTTATCTGCCTGTTGTATTAAATATTAGTAAATGGTGCCGGTTTTTCCGACATCACCTGAGCTGTCCTGGTCCTTTGACAGGGTGCCCTCCTATCTTTCCTCTCCTCGGTTTGTGGTGGCCCCTTCGGTTCAAGATTGGTTTTCAAAGGCTCTGTTTCTGTTGGCATTGGCTTCGGGGGGTCAGGTTGGGGAGCTGCATGCTCTCCTCTGGCACAGGGGTTCCTGCTCTTTTGGTCCTGGTGGTAGGTTTGTTCGGCTGCAGCTTTCTTCTTTTCTGGCGAAGAACATGTGTTGTATCCGGTTGCAGCTCTCCGCTGTTATCTGCGCGCTTTGGCTTCGGTGGCTGGAGATGTGGTTTGGGTTAATGCAGTTTCCCTCGTTCCCTGGTCCAGGGCTCAGGTCTCCCACGTCGTCTGCTTGGTTATTAAGTCTAGCTAGCCTGCAGTCCATTCTCGTGCCCATGATGCTAGTAAGTTTGCTGCATTGGGGGCCATGTTTGGCAACATGTCTTGGGCTGATATTCAGTCATAGGGATTTTGGAGGTCAAACAGGGTCCTGGCCGACCGTTATTTGGTTGACATTCCTGCTCCTGGCCGTTCCTGTTTTGCTTTGGGTCGCAGGTTGCAGCCAGTTGTCTCGACTTATGTTGAGTTTGTGGTGGCCACCTCCCAGGGTAAGTCCCTCTTTCCTTACCTATGGTTATGTAGCTCCAGGGAGCCGAAGGGGTTTCCCACAGAAAACCAGCGTTGAATATAATGAAAGGCCATTTTCTGGGCGAGTCCCAGAGGCTCCATGGCAACCTTCCCTCCCGGTCAGTGTGTTTTTTTTTCATTGTTTGATGCTTAGCTTCCGAACTGGAGTGCTTGGGCAGCCGGTGTGGGAAGGTTCGGGACTCCCACCTTCCCCCTCTTGAGGAGGGGAGGGCTGCGCGGAAGAGCGGTGTGGCAGTAGTGTGACATTTCCTTGGGATTAGAGGGAGTTCTACCTCTTTCTGTTTTTCTTTGTACTTTTCTTACTATGTTGCATTTTTGTTATGCCTACCTTTCTGGGTGCCTAACCCTGGTGGATGACTGACATAGAAAGCTCCTAAACACATGGGGGTTTACATAGGCCGTTGCTCCCTGTGCCTCTGAGGTGGCCAGGTTCTGGCTCGTGCTCCACAGTACGCAGAACTCCAATTGACTTATGTCCCAGACTAATATAGTGTATATCAGTTCGATATCTCCAGGGAGCCTTCGGGCCTCGCCCAAAAAATGTCGATTCATTATATTCAGCGCTGGTTCTTTTGTTAAATTATGAATATTTAATCAAAGGGCATTGGGGTGTATGAAATACTGTTGTGGCATACAACTTTTTTATATGTATATATATGAACAGATACAATGAGCGAGACAGGTGCTGTTCCACTCTCTCCAGTGGTAAAAGAAGGCTGGCTGAACAAGCGTGGTGAATATATTAAGAATTGGAGGCAGCGTTATTTCTTCCTTCTTGAAGATGGCACATTTCTTGGCTTCAAGACCAAACCCAAAAGTGGCCTTGATGATCCGCTCAACAAATTCACAGTGAAAGTGAGTAAAGTTGATGTTCTTGCCTTCCTGTGTCCGTGCATGTATATTCATATTCCTTAACATTACTGTGTCTGCCATAGTGGGAGTAATACCTAATTGTATTTAGCTAATGGAACTTCATTGTTTTTTCCTGCCTCGACTATCGTTAAACAAGTGTACATGTTCCTGAACCTGTTGGGCTCTATCGTATCTACATTTAATAATAATAATAATAATAATAATAATAATAATAATAATAATAATAATAATAATTTATTTAAAAGAAGGTACAATGGATTTGTGAGATTGCATAATACAGTGGCACCTTCGTTTATGAATTTAATTTGTTCCAAGAAATGGTTCGTACCCCGAAAATTCGTAAACAAATTTTCTCATAAGAAATAATGTAAATTGAATTAATCAGTTCCACACACCCGAAAATATTAACATAAAAATTCTTTTTATGCAGAATGCTACTCATATTTTTTTACTATACCTTAACTATTGAGGACTCGTGTTGGGATATGTAAGACGGTGAGAAGGTTGGAGGTGGTGGTGGTGATTCATTATACTATCAGGCAGCGATGTCATTTCTGGGGCAGTCATTCTTCTATGTTTTGCAGGTACACAAATAAGACCTGGTTGTGGCTCACTGCTTGCTTGTCTTACTAAGAATCTGTCTATAGACACTTGTTTTTTACCTGTGTTTCGACACTTGGCTGCTGAGACATCACATTGTCTCACTATAAATGATCTCTTGTTTTACGTTTATTGTCATCTTCGCCACTATTTTCTTAGGTTGAACGTTACCACTGACTTTCTTGGGATCCATGGCATGATATATAACAAGAACTTTTATGTTCAAAAACCAAAAAAAAAAGCAGAAAAGCAATGAACATCTTCACAAAGAATTCAAACGCTGTTGTCACTAGACGGGATACACTGGTAAACTGAATGCACCTCTTCCCATACCCAGCAGAACCAGGTACTCAGCCTAGACAAATACAGTGTTACCTTGGCTTACGAATGCCCCTCTTTATGAACTTTTCGGGTTACAAGCCCGAATTCTTCGGAAAATTTGAATCGGGTTATGAACTTTACCTCAGGAAACGAGTTTGTTGATATCAAAACAAATCAAATCAAATTAAATCAAAGGTTTATTCAGGTAAAGTACACACATACAAGATGAGATACAAAACATTGATGGATTTATAGACAGAGCTAGTACATACAATGCCTAAAGCCACTATTATGCAAAGTGTTATGGGCAGGAAAAACCCTAAGACTAAAACTTAATACTAACTGAGATTAAAGTATAAATTGTGATGAGAAAATAACAAATAAAAAAAGGGGGGGCATGGCAGAAAAGTAGCAAAAGTAGCATGCTTACTTTATGGTCATCCTCTTGAGTACAAAGATTCCACGAAGCTTTTGCAGTAATTCTTTGACACTCGTTTGACTTGGTCGCCCCATGTCTCTTACTTCCGTGATGAATGCTCTAAGGCCCTTAACCTACTTAAGGTTTTGTCCCATACTTCTTAGGGAGCGGATAGGCGCACGCTCCTCTATTTGCATTCCTCTCTCGTCCTGTCAAAACTCGATTATGGTTGCCCTGCATACTCTTCTGCGTCTCCTACTCTTCGCCATCTTGATCCTTTGCACTATACTGGGTTGCGCCACAGCTCGGGTGCTTTTCGTTCTACTCCTACTCTCAGCTTGTACGCTGACACTGGCTTCCGGTCTCTCCAGGACCGCCATGATCGCTACAGTCTTCACTATCTTGTGTGATTCTTACAGCATCTTCACTCTCGCCTCTATCGTGCTTTGACTTTTACCCCTCCTGTAGTTCCTGTTCTTCTTCGCCCCCTTCCTCTTTCTGTCCGTTTGTCTCGCTTACAGGATTCTCTTTCGGTTCGTATTACCAATATTTCTCCTCGTATTGTTCCATCCTTGCCCCCGTGGAGGGTCCCCCTTCCCAAATTTTGTACTTCTCTCATCCGCATCACTAAAGCGGGTGTACAGAAGTTTCACTCCTCCTACAGTTCTGAAACGTCTCTTCCTTGAGCACTTTTCCTCTCACTCCCACTGTTCCCATCTTCACTGATGGGTCAAAGTCTGCTGACGGTGTGGGCTACTCAATTGTTTTTCCTGACCACACTTGTATGTGTCGCCTTCCTCCGGAGGCTAGCATCTTCACAGCAGAACTTTATGCTATTCTCTATGCTCTTCGTCTCCTACTTTCCCGGTGTCAATCCTCCTTTGCGGTGGTAGTTGACTCTCGTGGTGCCCTCATGGCGTTAGGGTCCTTTAATCCGGTCCACCTGGTGGTTGTCGAGATTCAACATTGGCTGTTTATATAAAGTAAATTTAAGTCAGTTGAGTTTTGCTGGGTTCCCAGCCATGTTGGTCTCTCTTTAAATGAGCCTGAGGATGCTGCCGCTAAGGAAGCTATCCGCACTTGTCCCATCTCCCGTAAAAGTATTCCTTATTCCGAATTTTACCCAGTTATTCATGCCTCCATCCTTGCCCACGGGCAGAGTTTTTGGTCTTCTGTTATTGGTAACAAACTGCATACTCTTAACAGTCGTGTGTCCCAGTGGCCTTCCTCCTACCACCGTAACCGGCGGTGGGAAACGGCTCTGGCTAGGTTTCTTATTGGCCATACCCGTTTAACTCACGGTCACTTAATGTATTGCCGCCCTGCTCCTCATTGTCCATATTGAATTGTCCTTCTTATGGTCGTGCATATCCTTGTTGAATATCCTGATTTCCAGGACGAGCGTGTCTTGTTTTCCGACCGTCCCCCGCGGTCGCTTGTCCCCCGATAGACTTTTTGGTGAATCGGATACTTTTGATATCGTTTGCCTTGTGCGTTTCTGTTCACGTATTGGCATCCTTGGTAATATATAGCGCCCTCTGATTATCTCACACATTTGATGGTGCTACATAGCCTTCCCGGTTTGGTGCCTTCTTTTGATAATTACTTACTTAATAGCACTGCTGTTCAGCTTGTGACCACAGCATTGCCTAAAAATGTCAAAATATATATGTAACTGGTATTATTTAGCCTTGATAGTATTACAGAAGAGCCTGACTGTGATAAAGACTGTGTACAATGTTCAGATAGCAGTGAATCAAAACTGTTCTAGATGTTCACAGCGCTAACCACAGTACACTGGTTAGCGCTGTGCACATTATTTCGTCCATCTAAGAATCTTCAAAACGACTTCTCATGTTTCTTTACAAAATAAAGAAGACTTGTGGAAAAATAAACTTGGCGTCGTCTCTTAGCGTCATCTGCTGGCTGCTGTGTTACTTGTCAAGCAGTTTTTGTTGTTGCTATGTTGTTTGGACACCATACTGGCTTAGTTGTACAGTTATGGTGAATAAAATATGTAAATGCTTATATGTAACGTGTGTATATAGTGTAATAAAACCACTAACAGTATTGTGGGAGGAGTAATGTTGGCGAGTTAGGACTTGAAGGAGTGAGGGAGGGCTGGCTTGGTGTGGCAGCCCCCTCTTGTTTCTTGGGCTCACCATACCAACCTAGTTTGCTATAGTGAACACAAATGTAGACACAGTAGTACAGGAAGACCTCATACAGTGTCAAATTCTACCTTATTGTGCTCAAATTCATACAGCTTCTACCAGTGCCTCTCCAGACATGCCTCAGGCTCTGGGGCATGCTGGGGATTTTTTGTCAAAATGGCGGACGATCACTGGGGCCCTCGGGCATCCATTTCATACTCACATCACTGCACGCCAGTTTTGAATAGTACACTATGCCCGAGAGATCCCTGAGGCGCGTTGCACACCACCCATCGAGTGCCTAGAGGCACGTTATGCAGTACAGTGTCTAAATGGGCGATGACACCACAGAGGCGGATGCCATCATGACCTGACGCAAGGGGTAATGCTGGTGATCGGTCGTTGTTTTCTGAGGGAATTTTCCAGCCGTTCAATCAGATAAACCTTTGTATAATAGTAACAGTATTGCAAGGAAGGGTAGAGTACCTGACAGTCTACTGAGCAGTACTTTTGGGAGTCTAGGTTTCTGAGGGGGGTTTGTGTGTGTATGTCACCAGTTGACAGATGTGGTGGTTGTGTGACCAGTTCCAGCTTTGGATTAATAGCTATAGGAGACCAAAGCCCGTTTGGGCGATTATTTTCATGTTACCTTCAGAATGACCTTGAGTTGTAAGGAGTGAATTATGTTATTTGATGTCGTATGTGTGTTGTTAATATACATCTGTGTCGTTTATCTACTAGGTTGTTTCCCTACACCGTGAAAAGCAGTATGAAGACATGTTTAGCACTCCAATACTCAGCATGAAAGTGGAAGATTCGGACAATTTCTTTATGAATGATACTCAAACACCTGTAAATATAGCTGATATCAACACGAGCGTGGCAGATTTTGAAAGAGAAATTGACAATATGCCCATGCACTCAGCCCCGGGTTCAGATTCATGGAATTCAATATTCATAAAGAAATGCAAAGTGCCAGTAGCACAGGCACTCAGTATAGTGTGGAGGAAGAGCTTGGACACGGGGGAGATACATGATGAGCTTAAAGCAGCAGACGTTGCCCTTCTACACAAGGGTGGTAGCAAAGCATTGGCAAAGAATTATAGACCAGTTGCACTAACGTCCCACATAATGAAAGTATTTGAAAGAGTGATCAGGAGCCACTGATATTAATTAGATAATACTTTCCCTTAAAACCAAGTCTAGTGCCCTTGAGGAGATACCAACTCTAATTTACTAAAAAGCCTCCAGATCTTTAGCTCCTGCCATTGCATTGCTCTTCAAGAAGTCACTTGAACTTCAAACATTTCCAGATATTCTAAAAAAAAAAAGCGAGAGTAACCTCAGTCCATAAATGTGGTGTTCTCACTGATGTCAACAACTTCAGACCTATATCAATTTTGCCAAACTTGTCAAAAATATTGGAAAACTAATCTACAAGCAGCGTTACTCTTATCTAGCCAAACACAATATACTTAGCTCTTGTCAATATGGCTTCAGACCCAAAAAAAGCACTAACGATGCACTTATTAGTATGATTAACTTAATACATGCAGCTCTTGATAAAAATGAGTTTCCTATTGGATTATTTGTGGACCTGCGTAAAGCTTTTGACGCAGTCAACCACCAGAACCTTCTTTAATTAGATCATTATAGAGTCAGAGGACACACTCTGCAATACCTCAAATCTTACCTTACTGACAGGCTCCAGTATGTTTCTGTGAATAATTCAATTTATCCCACCCTACCCATCAACATTGGTGTTCCACAGGGCAGAATACTTGGCCCTCTCCTCTCTCTCGTCTACAATAATGACCTTCCAAATGCCTCCCAACACCTCAAACCAATTGTATTTGCTGACAACATAACCTTCATTTACTCTGTTCCTGACCCCCTTACACTAAATGTCAGTGAATACTGAGCTAAATAAAGTCCATCTCTGGTTAACTGCCAACAAACTCACCCTCAACATTGACACAACTTTCTTGTTGATTAGCAATAAATCCTCAAATCAAATAAATCTCAGGATAAACAATACCCAAATTTGTTACAAAGTAGATGACAAATTCCTTGGCATTCTCATTAACAAACTGAATTTCCAGGGACACATTCTGAATATATAAAAAAAGTTTCAAAAACTGTTGGCATTCTTTCTAAGATCAGATATTATGTACCTCGCCCTGCCCTGGTGACGCTCTATTACTCCCTTATCTATCGTTATCTCAACTATGGTATTTGTGCTTTGGGTTCTACTACCCAAAATCATTTCAGTCCTCTAATTATTAAACACAAATTAGATCATCACTCGGTACCCTGACTCAAATCTCTGAATATGTTAGATATTAAGTTGCTGCACATCCTCTCATGTGTTTTGTATATATATAAAACGCTGAACTGTAATGTCAATCCTGACCTCAAAAGCTTCTTAGAAGGTTGTAACAGAACCCATGAGCACCACACCAGAAACAAATACCTATTTGATATTCCAAGAGTACGACTTATTCAAACTAGAAATGCCCTACAAATCAAGGGACCCAGAATGTAGAATGACCTTCCCAATCATGTTAAAGACTGTATCTCTCCCAATCAGTTTAAGATAAAAACTAAGTACTACTAAATTAACTCCTTGTAACCTACCTTACCCCTGAATGTCAACCCATGTCTACCGTTTTAAATAATGCTGTCTGTTGACCAAATTGTATATTGGCTATTTTCTGCCATGTTCTCCCCGTTTTTCTTTTATATTCTCAACACAATTTATACTTTAATCTCAATTAGTATTAAGTTTTAGTCTGTGTTTTTCCTGCCTGAAACGCTTTGCATATTAGTGGCTTTAGTCATTGTATGTACTAGCTCTATCTATATATCCATCAATGTTTGTATCTAACCTTGTATGTATGTACTTTACCTGAATAAACATTTGATATGAGTGTGAAAGCCTGCCTGGTTGCTACCACAACAGGGAATACTTGACTGCCTTTCGTTATGGCTGCCTATATTCACCTAGTTGTGCTTGCGGGGGTTGAACTGTGGCTCTTTTGGCCAGCCTCTCAATTGTCAATGGTCTTGACTGTGGTTGCTTGACTGACTTCTGACCAAGTGGCTGGTTCTGATTAGCTGCTACATAGTAGAGGCAGTGAAATGTGTGAAAGGAAAATCTGGAGCCGGTGATGCAGATATGAATTTATTCAAGGCGAGCAGGGAACGGTCTCGCCTCCTTTCTCCTCCTCACCCTCCCCATTCACCAACACCGCTCCTCCCTCCCCGTCTCCCATACGCCAACAAGTCCTCGGTAAAAGTAAAGTGCAATTAAATGTTCACTTATTTTATTTATGGTTTATATTTATATCTGATTGTTTTGTTTATGAGAAAATGAAGGATACTCAGTCTGTATCCCAAGAGGACGTAGCATAGTTATTGGTCAAAATATTATTAGTGCACTTTTTGTATTTTCTATAACTGTAATTTCATTCTATTTCAGCAATGCCAGATCTTGAAAACAGAAACACCACGATCTAACACCTTTATTATCCGTGGACTGCACTGGAGAGCTGTTATAGAACGTAGTTTTAATGCAGAGTCTTCATGTGACAGGTGAGAATTTGTCTTCAAAGATGTTTTTCCTGCCCCAGTACTGGTAGTACTGGCCAAGTACTGGTAGTTTTCCTGGTAGTACTGTTGAGTTCCTTCTTGATTCAAACTCAGGAATTTTGGGTTACCAGGTGGAACAAATGGTCACTCATTTCCCATTACTTAAGGCCTCTGTTTGCCTAGCACTAAATAGTCGGCTTGTTATAGGGTTGTTTCTTGGAGGGTCTGTAGTTCGACTTTGGTGGGACCCCAGTACAAGCCTAATATGTATATTTACATGGATGCTTTCCATGTAAATCTGACTTTCACGTCATTAACCTTTAACCCCAGGGCAGCGCTGCTAATAATAGCCGACAACACCGCTGTACACAAGAAAAAAAATTCAATTTTTTTTTTCTTTTAAGACTTAAAATGTGTTCCCTGATCACAGGAAAAATAATAAATAAAATTGTAGATGACATATTTTGGCCACAATAGGGCATAGAATTCTGGCAAGATTCAGGCGCCGACTGTATGCATCCGGGGCCGTCTCCTCCACCCGAGCCGTCAAGCGGGAGTTGGCACAAAGATATTACCTAATTACTGCATTTAAATCCCCCTCACTGTCTGGCCCGTTGTCGCCGTGAGGGGGCTTGGTGGGCAGCTGCCAGTGTGTGATGCTCCATGGGTCAGTCCTCTGTCCTTTTGCAGCCTTATGCTCCTGCTGCTGTCTTTGCCAATTTTGCCAGGCCCCTTTTCCTTTTACTCGTGTTTCATTTTTCTTCTCCCTCTTCTATCCAATTGTCATTTCCTGCCGACCTTTTGCCCGTTTTGATTATTCTTTCGACCTTTTGTTTTGAGGCCCGGGTGTTTGAGGAGGCATACTCCTGCACCCGTAGAACTGTAGTACCCTACATCTCAAGCAAGGGAACCCTTTTATTGTCAATCCTCCTTTCGTCATTGAACCCGCTCTCGACAGACTCACGGTTTTTAAGGTGGCGTTTGTGTGGCGTATACTCATGACGCACCCCTAGGGGGCCCCGGCAAGATCGGCGATAGCTTCTTGTTGGGTGTCCTGCCTCTAATTGTGGCTCCATGGTGGGTGTGGGGGAACATTCGTGAATGCAAGTTTTTCCTCGTTTTCATAACTGATAATGTTTCCCTTGTACTTTCTCAGGCTCGTGGGGTTGGCGACCAAGCCCCCCGAGTCGGACTGTGTTGGAAGACCAGGCCCTGTAGCCCCTGCTGCATTGGGCCCCGACGACCTGACTACTCCCCTCAGCTCCTCTTCCTCCTCTGCGGTAGGGTCGAGTCCCCAGCCCCTAGTGGTGACCTCCTCGTCCTCTGGCACAGCTTCGTCTCTCATTGTGACTACTGTGCCTTTTACCCCCTCTCTCTCTCTCTCTCGGGGTTCTCAACGCGGTTCCCGCCACGGCTGCACTCACATGATCCCTTCCCGTAATACTACTTACAACGCCTTGTTTGGTCCCGCTACGTGGGCTAAATACTTTGATCTCCTACCATCTGGATTCTACTCCTGACGATTTCTCCCTCCATAAACACCTTGTTGATTCAGTAGATGCCTCTGTTACTTTTAACTCCACCAGTTACAGGTATGCTGTGGCGTCGCTGCTCCTTCTCAGGATGCAGCTACTCGCTTTGTCCTGCATTGGAAAGACCCTTGTTCGGGTCTCCGAAAAACACTCGGTTAAATGCCAGTGTTGGCACTGTTCTCCTCCCACACCATGTTGCATCTGGTGTTCGGGACCTCAAAGACTGCCATGAGGATATTAAACATATCCTCGTAGCCCAAGGCCATTCTGTCCTCCAGGTGGACACGTTTACTCGACCCCCTCGTGGTCGTCGCCGTCAGCCCCTTGAGAGTTGTAAAAATCACCTTTGATAGTAGGACCCTTCCGCCCTCTATTATTCTTGCTGGTGCTAGATGCTCCGTTTAGGAGTACATTCCCTCCCCTAGACTTTGCAATAAGTGTTGGAAGTTCGGGCACGGTGTCCTCAAATGCACCAGTACTGTGTATCTATGCCCCTTGTGTGAAGACGATAGTCATTCTAAGTCAGAGTGCACTTCTCCCCAGGCTCGCTGCCACAATTGCGGTGATGCCCACCCTACTTTCTCACGCTCGTGTGTACACTACAAACTCGAAGAAGCCGTCCTCAACTTTGAAGCACCGTGATCGTCTGTCTTTTCCTGAAGCGAGACGCCAAGTTCGTCATTTCACCCCTTTCGCGGGCGTATCCTACTCTCGCGTGTTGCGTTCTACCTCTCCTCGTCCTTCCCACCTTCCTTAGTCTCACAACCGTTTCCAGGCCTTAAACCCGACCACACCCCCACCTCCTTCCCTGTTCCTTTGCCTCCTGTCCAAGATGGTCTCCCTCCTGGTTCTCCATCTGGGGTTTCCCCCCTTCCTACCCAGTCCACCATATCTTCTTTGTCTTCCTCATCTCCCCCCACACTTTCTTCCCGACCCTCCTCCCAGTCTCTTGACCCTCCACGCCACCTGTCTGTCCAGGCTGATATCCATCATCCTCCCAGCAATCTTCGTGTTATTCGCTCCCGCTCCTCTTCTCTTGCTGAGACCATTGAGTCTGTCGCCCGGTACGTTGTTACTGGAACGCCTGTCTCTTCAAATCAGAAATATAAGCCTGGCTCCTCTCCTTCTTCCTCTCCAGCGGGTAAGAAGGCTTCGCTGTCTTCCTCACCCCCTCCCTCTGAGCTGTCACTGCATCCCTTCCCATTTCAGTGGTCGAACTCCCTGTCCCAGATATGGAGGTTTCTTTCACCCCCGATTCCCTCTCGGTTGCTACCCTTGCTGAGGCGCACTCCCTGACTTCTGCCCGCCCCCCCCCCCCCTCCTCCAGCTGTCCTTGCCTGCCTCTCTCAGTTGTCTCCTCCTCCTCCTCCTCCTCCTCCGGACCCCGTTAGTCCGCCTCTGGTCTGTCATCTTGCTCCCTTCCCTCTATCCTTACTAAGTTTACCCATGCCCCCTAACCCTGATTTTGCTGACCCTGCTCCGACCCAGATCCTGGCCCTGATCCTGGCCCTGCTCCTGAGATTCTTTAATAAAATGTGTTCTTCAATACCTTTATTTCTTTCTTGTTCTCTGTTACTGTCCTTTCTCTTTCGTAATGTCTATTCTTCAGTGGAATATTCGTGGATTTTATGCCAACTTCCATGAATTCCAACTTCTAATTACACAGTTTTCATCGCTTTGCGTTTGTTTCCAGGAACCCATGCTTGGTGCTCGTCCTGGTCACTTTCGTGGTTATTCCTTTCTTGCTCCCCCCCCCCCCAGCTCTTGCTGGGGCCCATAACTCTACTGCTCTCTTAATTCGATCTGATATTCCCTTCGTCCCCGTACTTCTTCAGTCACCTATCCATTGTTCTGCTGCCCGTGTTTTTGTGGGTAAATGGTATACAGTCTGTTCCATTTATCTCCCCCCAAATGTCCTGCTTTCCCTTCCTGATCTTAAGCACCTCCTGGACTCCTTGCCAGAGCCAGTGCTCCTTTTGGGTGATTTCGACTGTCGACATTTCCTCTGGGGTGATGTTCTGACAAACACCCGAGACTGTCTTCTCAAACCGTTCGTCCTCGCTTCTTCTCTATCCTGGTGAGCCCACTCATGTGGACTCTCGAACTCGCACCCTTTCCAGTTTTGATCTTTCTCTCTGCTCGTCGTCTCTTTACTTAGATTTCACGTGGCAGGTTCTTGATGACCTCCATAACAGTGATCATTTCCCCATCCTCGTTTCCTTTTTCCACCCTCTCCTCTCCTTCCCTAGGTGGCAGTTTGCCACTGGCTGACTGGTGCCTATTCACCCTCCAGTGCTACTCTCTCTGACCTCTCTGCCAGTTCCTTGCGCCCTCCTTCTTTTTTATGACACTGTCTTCAACCCTGCCCTCCATTCTATTCCTCGCTCTTCCTCCTGGGGCACACGGAAGTGCGTTTCCTTGGTGGAATGCGTACTGTGCTCGGGCTGTCCGCTGTAAGCGTGCAACCTGAAACACCGCCACTGGCAGATGGCCGATTCTTTTATTCTGTTAAGGAAGGCAAGTGCAGTGGCCAGTAGGACCATCCGTACAGCTAAACGTAAGAGTTGGAAATCTTATGTTTTCACCATTACGTCCGATACTCCTCTGCCGCAGATCTGGAAGAAGATCTGCAAGATTGCGGGCAAGTTTGTTCCAGATGTCTCGCCGGTTCTCCACCTCCGTGGTACTCTTGTGGCTGATCCAATGCAGGTTGTGACCGAACTGGGTTCCCACTTTTCTTCTGTTAGCTCTGGCTCTCATCATCTTCAATCCTTCCTTCTTCGTAAGCCTGTTCTTGAATCTTAACCTTTAGATTTCCGCACTCATCTCCGCCTTCCCTATAACGATCCTTTCTCTCTTTCTGAACTTCAGTCTGCCCTGACCCTCTGCGGATCTATGGCGGCGGGCTAGGATGACGTTCATTATGAGATGCTTCGCCATCTCCCTCCGTGCACGTCTCAGTATTTACCGAGTCTGTATAACTAGGTCTTGGAGGAGTCGTCCAGTCCCTGAGGACTGGCTCGATGCCATTGTACTCCCTGTTCGGAAACCAGGGTCTCTTGGTACATCCCCTAAGGACTTCTGCCCTATTGCTCTCACGAGTTGTGTTTGCAAGCTGTTTGAGCGTATGGTAAATGTCCGTCTGATGTGGTTCTTGGAACACCATCACCTCTCTCCTCAATTTGGTTTTCGCAAGTGCCGCAGCACGACTGATGTCCTGGTGAACTTGGAGGTCAATATTCGTACTGCTTTTGCTGCGAAAACCTCCGTTGTTGCTGTCCTATTTGACCTGTAAAAGGCTTATGACACGACTTGGAGATATCATATTCTGTCCCAACTTCGTTCTTTTGGCCTTCGTGGTAATCTCCCTCTCTTCCTTCAAAGCTTTCTCTCTCGTCGTACCTTTCGAGTCAGGCTTGGTGCCACTCTCTCTGCCTCTTTTCGGCAGTATGAAGGTGTGCCCCATGGTAGTGTTCCGAGTACTACTATTTTTCTGGTTGCCCTCAATGGTCTTCTTTCCTCCCTTCTGGCATCTTCTCTGCTCTTTATGTTGACGGTCTTACTCTTTGCTGTCGGTGTGATGATTCGCCTCTCCTTCAACGGCAGCTTCAACTTGGGATTGATGCCGTGCCATCTTAGGCCACCAATTATGGCTTCAAGTTCTCTAGTACTAAGACTTGTGCCATGACTTTTACTTGGAAGCGGGTCGTTCTTCGTCCCTCTGTCACTTTATGGTCATCCTCTTGAGTACAAAGATTCCGCGAGGCTTTGGGGGTTATTCCGTGACACTCGTTTGTCTTGGTCGCCCCATATCTCTTACCTCCATGTTGAATGCTCCAAGGCCCTTAACCTACTTAAGGTTTTGTCCCATACTTCTTGGGGAGTGGATAGGCGCACGCTCTTCTATTTGCATTCCTCTCTCGTCCTGTCTGAACTCGATAAGGGTTGCCCTGTATACTCTTCTGCTTCTCCTTCTACTCTTCACCGTCATGGTCCTTTGCACAATAGTGGGTTGCGCCTCAGTTCTGGTGCTTTTCGTTCAACTCCTACCCTCAGCTTGTACGCTGACACTGGCTTTGTCTCTCCAGGATCGCCGTGATCGCTACAGTCTTTGCTATCTTGCACGATCCTTACAGCATCCTCACTCTCGCCTCTATCGTGCTTTCTTTTACCCCTCCTGTAGTTCCCGTTCCTCTTCACCTCCTTCCTCTTTCTGTCCGATTGTCTCGCTTACAGGATTCTCTTTCAGCTCATATTACCATTGTTTCTCCTCGCATTTTTCCATCCTTGCCCCCGTGGAGGGTCTCCCTTCCCAAATTTTGTACTTCTCTGACCCGCATCACTAAAGCTTTTACCCCTCCTAAAGTTCTGAAACGCCTCTTCCTTGAGCACCTTTCTTCTCACTCCTACTCCGTTCCCATCTTCTCCAACGGGTCGAAATCTGCTGACGGTGTGGGCTACTGTTATTTTTCCTGACCACACTTATGTGTGTCCTCTTCCTCCGGAGGCTAGCATCTTCACAGCAGAACTTTATGCTATTCTGTATGCTCTTCGTCTCCTGCTTTCCCAGTGTCAATCCTCCTTTGTGGTGGTAGTTGACTCTCGTAGTGCCCTCATGGCGTTAGGGTCCTTTAATCCTGTCCACCTGGTGGTTGTCGAGATTCAACATTGGATGTTTCTTGTCTCCAGTAAATATAAATCGGTTGCATTTTGCTGGGTTCCCAGCCATGTTGGTCTCTCTTTAAATGAGCGTGCAGATGCTGCCGCTAAGGAAGCTATCCGCGCTTGTCCCATCTCCCGTAAAAGTATTCCTTATTCTGACTTTTACCCAGTTATTCATGCCTCCATCCTTGCCCGCTGGCATTGTTGTTGGTTTTCTGTTATTGGTAACAAACTGCATACTCTTAAGAGTCGTGTGTCCCAGTGGCCTTCCTCCTGCCACCGTAACCGGCGGTGGGAAACGGCTCTGGCTAGGTTACGTATTGGCTATACCCATTTAATTCACTGGTCACTTAATGGAGCACCGGCTTGCTCCTTATTCTCCACATTGCATTGTCCCTCTTATGGTCGTGCATATCCTTGTTGAATGTTATGACTTCCAGGACGACCGTGTGTCTTGTTTTCCGACCGTCCCCCATGGTTGCTTGTCCCTCGATAGAATTCTTGGCGACTCTGATACTTTTGATATCATTCGCCTTGTGCGTTTCTGTTCATCGTATTGGCATCCTTGGTGATATTTAGCGCCCTCTGATTATCCCTCACATTTGATGGTGCTACATAGCCTTCCCGGTTTGGTGCCTTCTATTGATAATTACTTGCTTACTGTATTTAAATGTCTGATCAATTTTTTCAGTACACTAATATTATTCATTAGTGTGTAGTGTAATATATTTATATAATAAAATGTGTGAATCATTGCTATACTGTATTCAAAAGTATGGTGTGCATATTAGTGATTTGGTAAAAGAATTCAACCAACTACGAACCACTTAGTTTGTTGAAAGGGGGCAGTTGAACAACAGAATTACACTTTCATCGCATCAGCCTTGGATACCCATGTGCATGGGAAAGTAGGCTTACAGGTTCCGGAAGATGAAAAG
The DNA here is from genome assembly GCF_040958095.1 of Procambarus clarkii. Lineage (NCBI taxonomy): Eukaryota > Metazoa > Arthropoda > Malacostraca > Decapoda > Cambaridae > Procambarus > Procambarus clarkii. Next base: position 19,232,721 of record NC_091224.1, read on the forward strand.
AAATGTCAACACTGTGGAGAAGTGCCCGACAGACCACTGGAACATTATCTGACACAGTGCAGTTACAAACCCATTAAGATTTCAACTTAGATTCAACAGAGCAGTTGTTAAACACACATGGCAAAATGTGTGAAGCGACCATACGAGTCATAAATACTCATACTCCGCCCTAGTAAAACAGAAACAAGCAACACTTAGTGGGCCAGCTAAAGACTTTGGACCCGCGCAAGAATATCCCTGCAAAAAAAAAAAAAAAATGATAAAACAATGACAAAATATTGTTGCTGTTATAATACTATATACACATGTTATATATAAGTATCTGCATGATTTGTTCACCATAACGAACCACTAAGCTGGTATGGTTACTGGCAAACAAAACGCTAATGTAATTTACACAGATTTCGCAAAAGCTTTTGATAAATGTGACCATGGCGTTATTGCACATAAAATGCGTTCAAAAGGAATTACCGGAAAAATAGGCAGATGGATCTACAATTTCCTGACCAACAGAACCCAATGTGTAATAGTAAACAAAATAAAATCCAGCCCATCAACCGTGAAGAGCTCAGTCCCCCAGGGTACTGTGCTTGCTCCAGTACTTTTTCTCATCCTCATATCGGACATAGACAAGAACACAACCTATAGCACTATATCATCCTTTGCAGATGACACTAGGATCTTCATGAGAGTAGGCAACATAGAGGACACGGCAAACCTCCAGTCAGATGTAGATCAGGTCTTTCTATGGGATACAGAAAATAATATGGTGTTTAACGAAGATAAGTTCCAGCTCATGCGCTATGGAAAAAATGAAAATATAAAAACGGAAACCACGTACAAAACTCAGGCAAATCATAACATAGAACGTAAAGGCAATGTAAAGGATCTGGTGTACTCATGTCGGAAGACCTTACCTTTAAAGAACACAATAAAGTATCCATCACAATTGCAAGAAAAATGACAGGTTGGATAACAAGAACTTTTCACACTAGAGATGCTATACCGATGATGACACTTTTCAAAACGCTTGTGCTCTCTAGAGTGGAGTACTGCTGCACAATGACAGCCCCTTTCAAAGCTGGAGAAATTGCTGACCTGGAGAGCGTGCAGAGATCCTTTACTGCTAGAATCCACTCAGTAAAACTCCTAAACTATTGGGACCGACTTAAGAGCTTAAATCTGTACTCCCTTGAGCGCAGGCGGGAGAAATACATAATAATTTACACGTGGAAAATATTAGAGGGGCTGGTCCCAAACCTGCACACAGAAATAACATCACACGAGACCAGAAGACATGGCAGGATGTGCAGAATACCCCCGTTGAAAAGCGGAGGTGCAACAGGTACTCTGAGAGAGAACTCTATCAACATCAGAGGCCCGAGACTGTTCAACTCGCTTCCGCTACACATAAGGGGCATAACTGGCAATCCCCTCACAGTGTTCGAGAGAACTGGATAAGCACCTCCAAAGGATACCTGATCAACCAGGCTGTGACTCATACGTCAGGCTGCGAGCAGCCGCGTCCAACAGCCTGGTTGATCAGTTCAGCAACCAGGAGGCCTGGTCGACGACCGGGCCGCGGGGACGCTAAGCCCCGGAAGCACCTCAAGGTATGGTGCATAGAAACAACATAGTGGCCACCAACACACCAGCTAGTAGACAACACTACCTCACTCACCAACATTCCTCCTCCCACCATTCTGTTTGTCCTGTTATTATGCTGTATACACACATTATATATAAGTATAGTACAGTGGTACCTCCGTTTTCAAATTTAATCCGTTCCCAGAGACTGTTCGAAAGCGAACCAAATTTTCCTATATTAAATAATGTAAATTGAATTAATCCGTTCCACACCCCAAAAAATATTTACTTAATTAAAAATACAGTCTATACATATTCATGCTTTGTACTACATTATGTACAAGTATATCTTGCCTTTATTGAGGACTCTTGTTAGTGTATGGAAGACCGTGAGGAAGGGGTGAAGGAGGATAGGTGTTAGTGTCTGGAAGGGAAGTCCCCTTCCATTATAGCAGCAGTGATGACATTTCTGGGGTACTCTCTCTTAGGTTTTGCCTGCATACGACTAGGACCTGGTTATGGCTCACTGCTTGCTTGTCTTAATAAGAATCTCTCTATAGACACTTGTTTTTTTCTACGTTTTAACACTTGTCTAGTAGTGAGACATCACAATCTCACTATGAATGAACTTTTATTTTTCTTCTATCGTCATCCTCGCAACTATTTTCTTAGTATTAACTTTACCACTGACTTTCTTGAAACCCATGGTGTGATGTATAATAAGAACTTTTATGTTCAGAAACTTAAAAAAAAATACAAAAAACTATGAAATTTTTCAAAGAATTCAAGCGTAGGTCGTCACTAGGAGGGAGACACCTGAGGGAGAATCTGAAGCATGCCACGTGCTCGGTCGGCCCATACGCGTATCAACAGACTCGAGCACCGAGGTATACCTCAAATACTAAATTTTTCGAAGAAGTTGAGCTCAAGAACCGAAAAATTTGAAAAGAGGGTTGGTTGTCTGTTACTGGTAACAAACTACGTACTCTTAAATGTTGTGTTTCCTCGTGGCCGTCCTCCTTCCACCGTAACCGGCGGTGGGAAACAGCTCTGACGAGGTTGCGTATTGGCCATACTCGCTTCACCCATGGTCAATTGATGGAGCGCCGCCCTGCTCATTATTGTCCTAGTTGCATTGTCCCTCTTACGGTCGTGCATGTCCTTCTTGAATGTCCTGACTTCCAGGACGAGCGTGTGTCTTGCTTTCCGACCGCCCCTCGCGGTCACCTGTCCCTCGACTAGAATTCTTGGTGACTCGGATACTTTTGATATCGTTCGCCTTATGCGTTTTTGTTCTCGTATTGGCATCCTTGGTGATATTTAGCGCCCTCTGATTATTTTGCGTATTTGATGGTGCTACATAACCTTCCCGGTTTGGTGCCTTCTTTTGATAATTACTTTACTTACTTTGAAAAGAGGGGCATTTGAAAACTGAGATTCCACTGTATCTATATTTGTGTTCACCATAATGAACCTTTAAGTTGGTATGGTGAGTCCAAACATTAACAGTGGCTGTCACACTCCAGCCAACTGGCTGTGACCTTTGTTATTGTCTGAACTCACCACACCAGCTTAGTTGTACAGTTATGGTGAACAAAACATGTAGATACTTACTACACTATATACGCACATTATATATAAGTATCTACCTGTTTTGTTCACCATATCTGTACAACTAAGCTGGTATGGTGAGTTCAGACAATGTCACAACACACAGCCAGCTGATGCTGCCTCCCTCACTAAGATTCCTCCTCCCACCATATTGTTTGTGCTGTTATTACACTATATACTCACGCTATACATAAGTATCTACATTTGTGTTCACCATAGCGAACCATTAAGCTGATAGGGTGATTCTAGACAACAGGTAGCCACACAAAGTCAGCAGACAAAGCTACCTCCCTCCCTCCCTCAGCATTACTGTTCCCACCATACTATGCACAGCACTAATTATCACAACAATTCTGCTATTATCAGAATATTGGTAATTTTTATCAGTCAGGGGTCTTCTGTAATACTGTACTATCATCGCTAAATAATACCAGTTACACATATACATTGACATTTTTAAGCGATGCTGTGGTCACAAGCTGAACAGCAATCAAACGACATAAAGTCGAGTCGAGGGAGGGGGAAGACGTATTATGCGCGCTCCGTTAAAATCGTGTCATTAACCGGGATTTCTTAGGACTACAGCCATGGATTACTGATTACAGACATAAAGTGCATAGTGACCCGCTGGAAAATTGAAAACAGTCATTAACAATGGAACTTTGTGTTAAATAGAGAATTAACGGGCGACCACGTGTGAGCCAGTGCACGAGGCTTTGTGTACATGCGTGTATGAGGTAAAAATATTGAACAGTGATTCGTGGAACAGTGAAGTGGAACGGGTATCACAACAACATATAAGTTGGAAGTGAAGGAAAATCGTGCATAGAATATTATAAATATAGAATACTAGAAATATAGAATAGTGGCAAGAGGCGGCATCAGCTAGGCTGTGTTTACACAAGCCACGAGGCCTACCCCAGGGCACGTCCCACAGGGATAAAATACGGAAAATATATAGTGGAATATGGAAATGTGGATCTAGGAATTAGTAATACAGTGAGTGAGTACCATTGCAAGCCGGAAATTAGGCGGAAAATTCCTTGTAAGAATACAAGCAAAGAATAAATCAGTGTTATAAATCGAGTAACTGGAAACTGGTGACATCAACCTGGGACAACAAGAGGTCACCTGTACCGCACCGGGGGCCATCTTCGCTACCCTACGCTAAGTACCTGCCATAAAGTTTGAAAATAACATACATGATATTACAAATATACTGGTATACATATAATATTATAAATATTAAATATATAAATATATACATATAATTTTATATATAGTTAAAAGGACTGACATCAACAAGTGATCCATACAGCGAACCTCAAATACAACACAATACATCAGACAATGGAGAGGTGAGGCGAGTGTTCGGGAGTACTGGGAAAACGTAATGCAGGCGTAACGTGCTGCATCTGTAACATAAGATTTCACCTGGGCTGTACATAATTAGCTCCAGGATGCATAAAAAGGCAAGGAATTTATTGGGTTTGCAAAGATGACAGATTAATGTTAGAGAACATAACTAAACTGATGAAAAACATTCCCGAGTCAGAGATTATCATTCACAGACAAGCTACCAGTGATATATGTGGACTGGGAAAAGACAACGTTGGATAACGACCAAAACTCAGGAACAGATAGTTTAGAGAACCGCAGCAGTAGTGTGGAGGAAGAGGGTATTGTGGTACAAAATAACAGCAATATTGCAGAGCCAGATAATATAAACGATGAGAGCAACAGTGAAACAGAGTGCATAAATGAAGGAATTGGGACGAAAACGGAGATGGCTCCAATAAAGAGGTAGACAAGACACACAGGTATAAATACCTTGAAAAACGCAAAACCGGAACATATTTGCAAATTCTACGCTAAAGGAATATGCAAATATGGAAAATTAGGAGCAAAATGCAATTTTCTGCATCTTCGAAAATGCAGGAACATGTTGGCGAGGGGTACATGCCGTTTTGGAACAGGGTGTAGATACTTCCACCCTAAATTAAGTCAATTTTCAATTGGGGACAAAAAATGCTACAATCTTCAGTGTCCGGAATTCCACGTGAGAGGTACACAGCGTTATAGACGGGAAGATCAATATGATACTACTGGAATTTTTTTAGAGGAAGGCAGAAACAGAGTAGTAAATATAAGAGAGAGGAACAGTCAGATGGAACCACTACAGGATTACAGAGGGGAAGGGAGATGCTCACAAGACTGGAATACAAATTATCAGCAACCACACAACACCCGTCCTACTACCAAAACTGGACGAATCATTTCCAAAACAACACACCCTGGACCGGGGTAGAGTGGGGGGGAGAACTACCAAAGCCCACCAAAAGTGACACGCAATGTGGGAAATCATTCATATTTGCAAACATACAAGGCTTGAAACCAAAATCAAGAAATAAAGTTAAGTTCATAAATGGCCTCCTAATAGAATCGAACTCAATATTTGGTGCATTTACAGAAACCCACACAAAAGACCACATGGATAGTGAAATCTGGATTCCGAATTATAATTTATATAGATGTGACAGTAATTAGGTCAAGTGGAGGAGTAGGTCTGTATATTAAAGAGGAGCTGGCATGTACAGAGCTCCTGAACTCGATCAATGAGGTGGTAGAGGTACTTGGAATCAAGGTAAAAAATATGCATCTACTTATTATTTTAATATACAAACCGCCAGATGCAACAGTTGAGGAATTCACTGAACAGATCCACAAAATAGAGAATATCCTTGATAACCTAGCAAACCCAGTACCAGATATCATCTTCCTTGGAGACTTCAATCTACCCAGTTTAAAATGGAGAATAGTAAACAATAACATCATAGCAGGAAGTCAACCTGGAAATAACCAACCACAGGTCAGAGAACTACTGAGATCCTGTGACATATTTCTCGCTCAGTCAGCAGATTACACAACCAACTAGGAACGAAAACACGCTGGACCTGATATTCACGAACAATGAGGATCTAATCAGAGACATTACTGTCTCAGACACTATGTACTTGGACCACAAGCTCATTGAAGAGCAAACTAACATCAATAACGGCAGTGGGCCCAAGAGAAACAACAAGCGAGAAGGGCTAATCAATAAATTCAATTTTAATAATAAGAGGATAGACTGGGAGAAAATAAACAGGGAACTTACAAACATTCAATGGGAAAATGTTCTAAGAAATAAAAATTCTACACGGGGAATAGAAAAACAGACTTCTGAAGCATATGAAGTCTGTCTGAAACATGTTCCTTTGAGGAAAAGCCAGAAAGAGGTCCAATGTAGAAAGAGAACGCAGACGACATTACAAAAGGAGGAAGAAATTAACGGAAATGCTTAAGCAGACACGACTCTCCATACAGAGAAGAAATAATTTAAACAGGGAGATTGAAGAAATCGAACAGAGACTGAAGCATTCCTATCAGACTGAAGAAAGGCAACTAGAACAGAAGGCAATTCAAGAAATAAAGAAAAACCTAAAATATTTCTTCACATATGCTAAATCAAAAGCGAAAACCACTGCCAGTATTGGACCTATTCGTATTAGTGAAGGTTTATACACTGAGGATGACAAAGAAATTAGTGAAATCCTAAAAAAGCAGAATGAAGACATGTTTAGCACTCTGATACTCAGCATGAAAATGGAAGATTCGGACAATTTCTTTATGAATGATAGTCAAACACCTGTTAATATAACTGATATCAACACGAGCGTGGCAGATTTTGAAAGAGTAAATTGACAATATGCCCATGCACTCAGCCCCGGGTCCAGACTCATGGAATTCAATATCTATAAAGAAATGCAAAGTGCCAGTAGCACAGGCACTCAGTATAGTGTGGAGGAAGAGCTTGGACACGGGAGATACCAGATGCGCTTAAAGCAGCAGATATTGCCCCTCTACACAAGGGTGGTAGCAAAGCATTGGCAAAGAATTATAGACCAGTTGTACTAACGTCCCAAATAATAAAAGTATTTGAAAGAGTGATCAGGAGTCAGGTCACTAGATTCGTGGAAACCAATGACCTCCACAATCTAGGCCAAAATGGATTTAGAGCAGGAAGATCATGCCTCACAGCTACTTGACCACTATGACAAAATCACTGAGGCATTAGAGGAAAAACATAATGCAGATGTCGTATACACAGATTTTGCAAAGGCATTCGACAAATGTGATCATGGAGTGATTGCACACAAAATGAGGTCAATGGGTATAACTGGTAAAGTAGGACGCTGGATACTCAATTTCCTGTCGAACAGAACAGAGTAACAGTCAATCAAGTAAAATCGAGTCCGAGTGCAGTTAAAAGCTCTGTACCTCAAGGTCCTTGCACCACTGCTGTTCCTTATTCTCATATCAGATATAGACAAAAGCACAAGTCACAGCTTCGTGTCATCCTTTGCAGATGATACAAAAATCAGCATGAAAATTACCGCTGCTGAAGACATTGATAAACTGCAAACAGATATTAACAAAGTTTTCGATTGGGCAGCAGACAATAACATGATGTTTAACGGTGATAAATTCCAGGTACTCAGATACGGCAAAAATGAGGATCTTAAACATAATACAGGGTACAAAACACAATCGAATCTGCCCATAGAAGGGAAAACAGCATGTCAAGGATTTGGGAATAATGATGTCCGACGACCTAACGTTTAGGGAACATAACCAAGCATGTATTGCGTCAACCAGAAAAAAGATAGGATGGATTACGAGAACCTTCAAGGCCAGAGATCCCATCACAATGGTTGTACTCTTCAAATCACTTGTGTTGTCCCATCTTGAGTACTGCTCAGTACTCACTTGCCCCTTCAGAACAGGAGAGATTGCTGAAATTGAGGGAATACAGAGAACATATACGGCACGCATAGACGAGATAAAGAACTTAAATTATTATGATCGTCTCAAAGCTCTCCAAATGTACTCACTAGAAAGGAGACGAGAGAGATACCAAATAATATACACATGGAAAATACTGGAGGGACAGGTCCCAAATCTGCACAGTAAAATAACAACGTACTGGAGTGAACGACATGGAAGAAAATGCAGAATAGAACCAGTGAAGAGCAAAGGTGCCATGGGCACAATCAGAGAACACTGTATGTACATCAGAGGTCCACGGTTGTTCAACGTCCTACCAGCGAGCATCAAAAATATTATAGGAACAACTGTGGACATCTTCAAGAGGAAACTAGATTGTTTCCTTCAAGGAGTGCCGGACCAACCGGGCTGTGGTGGGTATGTGGGCCTGCGGGCCGCTCCAAGCAACAGCCTGGTGGACCAAACTCTCAAGTCAAGTCTGGCCCCGGGCCGGGCTTGGGGAGTAGAACTACTCCCAGAACCCCATCAACCAGGTATCAACCAGCAATGCTGTTAGCTCATGTTACGTGTGCCTGCCTTGGTTGCTCAGTCAGTACTGATTCTCACCTGGGAATGTTGCCCACATTTAAAAAAAGGCGTTTGTTTACAAGAGCCCTGAGGAAGCTGATGTGAACCCCATGTAGCTGCGGGAACTCTTGCGTGGTACGATAACACATCAATAGCTATGGTGTGCAATTCCGTGACAGTTACTTACTACAGCTATTGATATGTTGCACAGTTTAATGGTTAATAATTCTCTGGCAATTTTCCTGTTTTTAATATTATGCCTATTCTTAAATCTTTCCAACCATTCTTCACTAGCTCGAAAATCAAATCAAATCAAATATATATTCAGGTAAAGTACATACATACAAGGTGAGATACAAAAATTGGATTTAAAGCTAGAGCTAGTACATATAATGCCCAAAGCCACTATTATACAAAGCGTTTCGGGCAGGAAAAACCACTAAGACTAAAACTTAATACTAATCGAGATTAAAGTATAAATTGTGTTGAGATAATAATAAAAAAGAGGGAACATGGCAGAAAAATAGCAAATATACAATTTGGTCAATAAACAGTATTGTTTAAAATAGTAGACATGGGTTGACATTTAGGGGTGAGGTAGGTTACATGGAGTTAATTAGGTAGTACTTAGTTTTTATCTTAAACTGATTGAGAGAGATAGTCTTTAACATGATTGGGAAGGTCATTCCACATTCTGGGGTCCCTTGATTTGTAAAGTATTTCTAGTTTGTCATACTTTTGGAATATCAAATAGGTATTTGTTTCTGGTGTGGTGCTCATGGGTTCTGTTACAACCTTCTAAGAAGCTTTCAAGGTCAGAATTGACATCACAGTTCAGGGTTTTATATATATATATAAAATACACATGAGAGGATGTGCAGTGACTTAATATCTAACATATTCAGAGATTTGAGTAAGGGTACCGAGTGATGTCTGGGGCCAGAGTTAGATATTGTTCTAATAGCAGTTTTGTGTTGAGTAATTAGAGGATGTAAGTGATTTTGGGTAGTAGAACCCCAAGTACAAATACCATAATTGAGATAACGATAGATGAGAGAGTAATAGTGTCACCAGGGCTGGGCGAGGTACATAATACCTGATCTTTGAAAGAATGCCAACAGTTTTTGAAACTTTTTTTGATATATTTAGAATGTGTCCCTGGAAATTCAGCTTGTGGTCAATGAGAATGCCAAGGAATTTGCCATCTAATTTGTTACAAATTTGGGTATTTATATTTTGAGATTTATTTGATTAGAGGATTTATTGCCAAACAAAATATAGAAAGTTTTGTCTGTTGATGGTGAGTTTGATGGCAGTTAGCCGGAAATGGACTTTAAATGTCAGTGAATACTGAGCTAAATAGAGCAAGGGGGCCAGGACTGGAGTAAATGAAGATTGTGTCGTCGGTAAAAAAAAAAATCTGGAATGTTCATCTTTGAACATCAATCACAACATCGTGGATGAATTGGTGGCTGACTGGCAGGGCAAGCTCTAGGCTAATGGGTGGCTATTTGGGCGGGCGGTGTGGGTAGTCCACCTATAGTCCACCAAATCCACCTATTTGTGCAGGGTGGGTGGATTTGGGCAGGCAGATAGGTGGCTATTTGTACAGGTGATTGGGTGGGCAGCTATTCGGGCAGGGTGGGTGGGTATTTGGGCAGGTGAATGGGCAGCTAACACAGAGGAACTAGGTTTAACATCCTACAGTAGGCTGAAGTTTAAGCCTGATCCAAAAATAAATTTCTCTCAAATATTTTATTTATATCAATATATATTTTTGGGTTATATATTTAGTTGATCAACATTATTAGGATAATAAGAGCTATAAACAATACTTACTTTAGAATTGATTTTTTAATTTTATTATTTTAAGGCTGTAGGTCACTAAACTGTGGTGACGAAATTGAACAAAACACAAATGGTGCTGTGTGTACATGGATTAGACGAGTTCACTCGCGCTGGAGTAGTTGTGCCAATAAAAAAAAAATCACAAATAGCAGATGTCTATCATATTACAGTATATTTTTTGTTTTATTTAGTTTATAAATATAATTAGGACAATAGAGATATTAAATACTGGTTTTTAGAAATGATTTATTAATCTGAAACTTTCAAAGACTTGGGTCACTGAACTATGACGACACAGACGAAAGTGAGTGAAACCTCACTAAAGTGAGGTTTATAGTACAGTATTCCCTTATCTGTCCATCCTCAACTTATCTTGTTTCATCACAGACAAATGTCTATAGGGAGATTTCACCACATGTAGCAAGCTATTCATGCTTCAGCTTTTAAATTAATTTACAAAGATAAATGTGCCACAAGTCAGTGAACGAAAATCATGGAAACTTAGTTGTTCGGACCACTCTGGCTGGTGTTTGGTTAATATGGTTCACTTGTGTATGGACCAGTCTGGCTGGTGTTTGGTTAACCCTTAAACGGTACAATGCATACATATACGATGGGAGTAACTGTCACGGAATGGCGCACATTGTAAATATACGAATCAGGGCCTCGCGAACGATTTTAAATGCCCTGCAAGGGATAGGGGCAGCTATAGTCCAGCCATGACCAATAGTAAACAGAATCCATCCTGGAAAAAATCGTGAGTAACATTCCTGGGTGTGAGAGCCTCAGTAATGAGTGAGCAACCAAGGCTGGTGCACACAGCATGAGCTAAATAGCCAAAAATCCGAAAAAACTTATTCTTTACAAAAAATTCAGGCGTGATTGTCACTAGCGGGAGGCACTGGTAAACTGAGGAGCGATCGCTGTGCCACCACGTACTAGGTCGGGCATACGCGTATGAACAAACTTCGTTTCGCGAGGCAAAGTTCGAAACCCGATTTAAATTTTACAAAGAAATCGGGCTCGTAACCAGAAAGTTCGTAAAGAGGGGCATTTGTAAGCCGAAGTACCACTGTATATGCACCTGCTATTATTTAGTGATGATAGTATTAGAGAAGACCCCTGACTGTGATAAAAATGACCAGGATTCTGATAACGATGTCTACATGCGCCACCTCGAAACGGTCCGAAGGTAACGGGAACTGTTGAAGAGGGCTCTTTGTGTGTTGATGTGTGTTCGCTCGCTGACACTGGAGACATGAGCGAGTCCATCGTCGAACATCGGCATTGATTCCTGACATTCCTGACCATACGACACGCTCTGTAGTTTTTGGGAAGCATGTACTCCTGGGTGTGCTAGGGAGTGAAATGCCGAGAATGTTTTCCAGCAAAACTGGGCAGGAATGTAAGGCCTAAGTGCTCCCGTCGGTGAGGTGTCAGATTATACTACCGCTACCTTCCATGGGAATCTCGATGAACCAGAGAGCTGTGTCAGATGTTCGTAATCGCTGCAGATCAGGATCTTCCCGTTGGGCCTTGATTACACAGTAGTCCACCTGAGCTGGGTTTTTCACGATGTGGTTTATGGTGGGTCGAGACAGTGCATCGACTATGACATTGTTAGTTCCTTTGACATGGCGGATATCTGAGGTAAATTGGAAGAAATCCCAGGTGGTTGGCTACTCGAGAAGAGTGAGCATCACCCTTGCCGTCAGTGCATATGTGAGGGGTTAATAGTCTGTGAGGATGTGGAAGTCCTGCTCCTTGAGGAAGTGCCGGAAATGTTGTATGGCTGCATAGATGGCGAACAGTTCCCTATCAAAAGTGCTGTACTTCTCTTCAGTGGGTGACAGGCGTGATGAAAAGAATGCAATTGGGTGCCATTCTCCTTCAATGAACTGTTGTAGTACAGCGCCAATAGCTGTGTTTGAAGCGTCGGTAGAGAGATTGGTGGGAGCGTCAGACACTGGGTGTGTGAGCAAGGTAAATTCCGCCAGCTTGTGTTTTGTCGGTGAATGCTCTCTCTGTCTGGGGAGTCCACTCTAACGGAAGACGGGACGTGTGTTTCCGACCACGTAAGAGGTCGTATAAGTGTTGCAAGATGTCCGAACAATGTGGGATGAATCGATGATAAATATTCACCACGCTAAGAAATTTTTGCAACTTGGATGGGCGTGGGAATTCCTTGATTGCCTCGATTTTCTTCTATAGTGGTTGGACCCCCGCTGCTGTCGCACTGGTGTCCCAAGAAATCCACCTCTGAGATACTGGTTTAGGTAGCCGACAATTATAATGTGCTGACAGTTGTGCTGCATTAGCAGGGAGTCTAGGTTGTCCATCAGGAAGTTGATTGAGGAAGCACCCTGCCATTGAGGTCTGTACATTGCATTAAATATATTTAATTATTAAATGTTATTAAATATTGCGGGGAAGGGTTTTCAACACTTGAATTTTTTTTTTTAGAACATATTTCTTGCACACTGGAGGGTGCCGTATTTGGAAGCCACGTAGCCCAGTGGTTAAACCTTATTTGACAAAGTAGTTTGGATCCCTTTCAGTGAATTAGCCTCGGGGAGCCACTGGGCCTCACCCAGAAGAAGGCATTGCATTACATTCAACACTTGCTTTTTTATTATACCGACTATAAGTTTGTTGCTCTAAATGCAGAGTAGAATCTTCTGTGGCATATCATGACAATATTAGTTCACTCAAAAAATCTGTTTTATTGTCTTGTTACTTATTTTGTTTAATTTACTTAGTTAAGTGGATAAAGTTAAAAAAATTATTTTAAGAATGCAATTTACAGTATCCAGTACTTTGTAGAGAATGGGGTGTAGGTCTGGCAATTAAATAAGTCTTTCATTAAGGGATGCATGGATTGAGGCTATAAAGCACGTGTCTGAGAAGATATCGGCGTCGTATGACAACCACGATCTGATCCAGGAAGTTGAGGCATTAGAAAAATCACAGCTGACAACCTATGATGAAGATGGTAACAGCAAAGGATCTAGAACTTCAAAGAAAACCAAGAAAGTTGTGAGTATTATGGTAACCTAGAACATTAAGGAACCCGGTGCATGTGCACCGAAATTTCCTCATGCACACTCAATTTTTTTGTGTGTATAATTTTCGTGGCAAATGCTCCAACTTTTCCTTGTGGATCAACATCATACCGTGAACAGAAAAAAAGTTAAAAAAAAAAAGAAACAAAAAGAAAATTCACATTCAAATTGCTATAAATATTTTATAATGTCACCAATTGTTATTTTATTAATTATGGTCTCAGAATGGCATATAACGTTCAATTGCTTGTGAGAGAATGATTGTTTTAGAGTATAGTTTACTGTAAAACATTTTTCGAATGTGGCCATCCAAATATGTCAAATTTATACCAAAATATTTGAAATTCCAAACGTTATGGCATTATGACTAATCGATTCACTAGGAACCTAAGAACTTTGCGCATATTTAAAAATGGTGAGAATCGGTCAGAAACTGAATTTTTTTAGGTCACAGTTAAAAAAAAAATTAATAGAAAAATGCATTTAATAAAGTTCTCGACAATGAATAATGAATATAGAACTTCTAATTTATGACATATCTTGTAAGTTATAATTAAGATTGTTTGGCATTCGTACTCGAATGTGAAAGTTGTAGTTAAATGTGTTGAAATGAAGTCTTAAGAAAAAAATATCCCCGCAAACAAAAAAAAAATAGGGATAACTGAAAAACAGACACTGGGCCTTTTAAATGTCTAACAATAGGTTAGACACATATATGAATGAAATTGGTTGGCCATAAATAGGTGCTGCCTTGTCTCGGCCAATAGGCCTTCTGCAGTTACATTCATTCTTATGTTATTATAACGTAACATGTGTATTGCAATAACTTTATTACCCTTTTGTTAGTGATAAGGTCCTCATCTGGTCCTCATTCATCAATACAAGCTAAATACAGTGAATAGTGTTTGAACTCTGCAAATAAATCGGCCAGAAAAAGTCACAACTTCGGCCACCTGTGGCTGATTAGCATGTTGACCAATTTCGTTCAAATTTTTCATGCTTAGTGCTGGATATGCATTCTCCAAGATGTAGAAGTCACAACAAAATCCACATAGAAACAATTAAAGGAGGGAGGGGCAGGAGAGGGAGGGGGGGGAGGGGCAGGAGAGGGAGGGGGGAGAGGCAGGAGTGGGAGGGGGGAGAGGCAGGAGTGGGAGGGGGGAGAGGCAGGAGAGGAAGGTAGGGGGGGATAGATAGATGGATGGATGGTTGTTGGTCAGCTTTTTGTACAATAGGACATAGGAAATATTGCCATTGGGCAATGTATTTATATGACATATATAATGAAATACAGCATATAATAACATACTAACACATTATTATGTGTGAAATCTGGCCCTCCAGGTGGCACCAGGGCATATCCACTTTGTGGACCCTCCCCCTCCCCGCTCAGCTCGTTGTTGCCGTGTGGGGGCTTAGTGGGCGGCTGCCGGAGTGTGATGCTCCTTGGGACACTCCTCTGTCCTTTTCTAGCCTTGTGCTCCTGCTGCCGTCCTCTCCAATTCTGCTGGGCACCTTTTCCTTCGGTTTCGTTTTTCTCCCCGCTCTTCTCCTATCTGCTTGCCGTTTCCTGCCGACCTTCTGCTTGTTCTGGTTCTTCCCTTGGACTAATATTTTGACGCCCGGGTGCTTGAGGAGGCATACTCTTGCACCCGTAGAACTGTAGTACCCGACGTCGAGAGCGAGGGGAACCTTTTATTGTCAATCCCCCTTTCGTCACTGAACCCGATCTCGACGGACTGTCGGTTTCTTAAGGTGGCGTTTGTGAGGCGTATACTCACGACGCACCCCTAGGAGGCCCCGGCAAGATCAGCGATAGCTTCTTGTTGGGTGTCCTGCCTCTAATTGTGGCTCCATGGTGGGTGTGGGGTCACATTCGTGAATGAATTTTCCTTTTCGTAATGATGATGACCCCTGTTTCGGCTGTTTCTGCTTTACCTTCTCAGGCTCGTGGGGTGGGCGACCAAGCCCCCGAGTCAGTCCGTGTTGGAAGACCAGGCTCTGTAGCCTCCGCTGCATTGGGCCCCGACCTTGCTCTGTAGCCTCCGCTGCATTGGGCCCTGACCTTGCTCTGTAGCCTCCGCTGCATTGGGCCCCGACCTTGCTCTTCCTTTGGCCTCTCTGACTCCTTTCCCTGGCTCCCCTCCCTCCTCTGTGGTTGGGTCGAGCCCCAAGCCCCCAGTGGTGACTACCTCGTCCCCTGGCACGGCTCCTTCTCTAGTTGTAACTAATGTGCCTTTTAACCCCTCTCTGTCTGGGGGTTCTCATCGCCGTCCTCGCTCGATTCCTTCCAGTTCTGCTACCTATCAAGCCTTGTTTGGTCCCGCTTCGTGGGCCAAATATTTTGATCTCCTCCCTCTTGATTCTGCGCCTCCTGACGATTTCTCCCTCCGTCGACATCTCGTTGATTCCGTGGATGCCTCCATTACTTTCAACCCCACTCGTCTCGGTACACGTGTCATTGCTGCTCCTTCTCAGGATGCTGCTTTCCGCTTGGCTGCCTTATCCTGCCTTGGCGAGACCCCTGTTCGGGTCTCGAAGAACGCTCAGTTGAATGTCAGTGTTGGCACTATTCTGCTCCTGCCCCATGTTGCGACCGGTGTTCGGGACCTGCGCGACTGCCACGACGATATTCGACATATCCTTGCTGCCCAGAGCCATTCTATTCTCCAGGTGGACACGTTTACTCGTCCCCCTCGTGGTAGTTGCCGTCAACCCCTCCGGGTTGTGAAGATTACCTTTGATGGTAGGACCCTTCCACCCTCTGTCATTCTTGCTGGTGCCAGGTGCTCTGTCCAGGAGTACATTCCTTCTCCTCGGCTCTGTAACAAGTGCTGGAGGTTTGGGCATGGTGCCCTCCGCTGCTCCGGGACCGTCTCTCTCTGTCCTTTGTGTGGTGGCGAAGGTCACTCTAAGTCGGAGTGCACTTCTCCCCAGGCTCATTGCCTCAACTGCAGTGAGGCCCATCCTACCTTCTCCCGTGCGTGTGTCCATTACAAGCTTGAGGCAGCCGTCCTCAACTTGAAGCACCGGGAGCGTTTATCTTTTCCTGAGGCGAGACGCCAGGTTCGCCGGCTCCCGCCTTATGCTAATATCTCTTATGCTCGCGTGTTGCGCTCTTCCTCTCCTCGTCCTTCCCGCCTTCCTCAGACTCGCAACCGTTTCCGGGCCTTGGACCCTGATACGCCCACTGCCCCCTCCTCTGTTCGTTTGGGTTCTCTCCCGAAGGATCCACCTGCTGGTCCTCTGTCTGGGGTTCCCCTTCTTTCTACCCGGTCTGTCGTGTCACCTGTGTCTTCTTCCTCGTCTCCCTCCCCTCCGTCTCTTGACTCTCCCCGCCGCCTGTCGGTGCGGGCTGATGTCCATCGCTCTCCAAACGGCCGTCATGTGTGCTCTCGTTCAGCTTCTCCTGTTGAGACGCTAGAATCCGTTGCCCAGTACATGGTTGCTGGGACACCTGTCTCTCTTTAAGTCAGAAGCGTAAGCCTGGGTCCTCTCCTTCCTCCTCCCCGGCGGGTAAGAAGGTTTCGCTTTCTTCCTCGGCCCCTACTTCTGCCTCTCTCGCTCCTTTCCCTCCCATTTCGGTGGTTGTGCCCCCTGTTCCTGCTATGGAGGTTTCTTTAGCCCCCGCTTCCCTCTCGGTTGCTGCCCTTGCTGAGGTATGCTCCCCTCTTTCTACCCCCCTCTTCCTACCCCCCCCCCCCTCTTCCTGCTACTGTCCTTGACTGCTCCTCTCCGTTGTCTCCTCCTCCTCTTCCTCCTCCTCCGGACCCCGCCCGCCCACCTCTGATCTGTTCTCCCGTTTCCTTCCCTCCGTCTTTGCTCAGTTTACCCATGCCCCCTAACCCTGACTTAGCTGACCCTGATCCCGACCCTGATATTCTTTAACGTGCTCTGTTGCTCTTTCGCCTTTGTTTCTTCCTTATTCTCTGTTTTTGTCCTTTCTCTTCTTGTCGTTGTCCATTCTTCAAAAAACGTTCGAGGTTATTACGCCAATTTCCTCGAACTCCAACTTCTGATTTCGCGGTTTTCGCCCCTTTGTCTCCAGGAGCCGATGCTTGGTGCTCGTCCTGGTCGTTTTCGTGGCTATAACCTTTCTCTTTCCCCCCCCCCCCCAGCCGTTGCTGGGGCTTCTAATGCTTCTGCTCTCTTGATTCGTGCTGATGTTCCCTTTGTTCCTTTACTTTTTCCTTCGCCTCTCCATTGTTCTGCTGCTCGTATCTTTGGGAGGAAATGGTACACAGTTTGTTCCATTTATCTCCCCCCGAGTGTCCCGCTTTCTCTTCTTGATTTGAAACACCTCTTAGACTCCTTGCCGGAGCCTGTGCTCCTGCTGGGTGACTTCAATTGTCGTCATTCTCTTTGGGGTGACGTTCTGACGAATACCCGGGGTCGCCTTCTTGAGCCGTTTCTCCTCTCTTCTTCCCTGTCTCTTCTGAATTCTGGTGAGCCCACTCATTTGGAATCTCGGACTCACACCCTTTCTTGTCTTGATCTTTCTCTCTGCTCTTCTCTTTACTTAGATTTCACGTGGCAGGTTCTTGATGACCTCCACGGAAGCGATCATTTCCCCATCCTTGTTTCCTTTTTCTCTTTTCGCCCTTCCCTCTCTTTCCCTAGGTGGCAGTTTGCTAAGGCGGACTGGACCCTATTTACCCTCAGTGCTACTCTCTCTGACCTCTCCCTTCTGCCTCCCTCTCTCCTCCTTTTTTATGACACTGTCTTCAACGCTGCCCTCCGCTCTATCCCTTGCTCTTCCTCTCGGGGTCCTCGGAAGTGCGTTCCCTGGTGGAATGCGGACTGTGCTCGGGCTGTCCGCTGTAAGCGTGCAGCCTGGAAGAGGCACCGCCGTAGGCA
This sequence comes from Procambarus clarkii, assembly GCF_040958095.1. Classification (NCBI taxonomy): domain Eukaryota; kingdom Metazoa; phylum Arthropoda; class Malacostraca; order Decapoda; family Cambaridae; genus Procambarus; species Procambarus clarkii. The sequence goes on from NC_091224.1 coordinate 19,251,080, forward strand.
GACGACCGATTCTTTCTTTTCTTTCGGAAAGCGAGTGCGGTGGCCCGTAGGGCCATCCGTATGGCTAAACGTGAATGTTGGGCATCTTATGTCTCAACAATTACGTCCGAAACTCCTCTGGCCCAGATCTGGAAGCGTATCCGCAAGATAGCGGGTAAGTTCGTTCCCGATTTTTCACCGGTCCTTCACCTCCATGATACTCTTGTGGCGGATCCGTTGCAGGTCGCTTCCATACTGGGTTCCCACTTTCCTTCTGTTAGCTCTGGTCTTCATCTTCCCCAATCTTTTCTTCTTCGTAAACCTGTCCTTGAGGTTCGTCCTTTAGATTTCTGCACTCGTCTTCAGCTTCCCTATAATGATCCCTTCTCTCTCTCTCTGAACTTCGTTCTGCCCTGGCCCTCTGCGGTTCTACGGCGGCGGGCTCCGATGGTATTCATTATGAGATGCTTCGCCATCTCCCTCCGTGCACGTCTCAGTATTTACCGAGTCTGTATAATCGGATGTGGGAGTCGTCGTCAGTCCCCGAGGACTGGCTTGATGCCGTTGTCCTCCCTGTTCGCTAACCGGGGTCTCTGGGTACTTCCCCTAAGGACTTTCGCCCTATTGCTCTCAAGTTGTGTCTGCAAACTTTGAACGTATGGTTAACGTTCGTCTGATGTGGTTCCTGGAACACCATCACCTCTCCCCTTCTCAATTTGGTTTCCGCAAGTGCCGCAGCACGACAGATGTCCTGGTGGACTTGGAGGTCTATATTCGTACTGCTTTTGCTGCGAAGACCTCCGTTGTTACCGTTCTTTTTGACCTGGAAAAGGCTTACGACACCACTTGGCGATATCATATTCTATCTCAACTTCATTCTTTTGGCCTTCGTGGTCATCTCCCTCTCTCTCTGCAGCTTCCTCTCCCGTCGTTCCTTTCGGGTGCGCCTTGGTACTGCTCTCTCTGCCTCTTTTCAGCAATACGAAGGTGTGCCCCAGGGTAGTGTTCTGAGCACAACTATTTTTCTGGTTGCCCTCAATGGTCTTCTTTCCTCTCTTCCTTCTGGTGTCTTCTCCGCTCTCTATGTCGATGATTTTACCCTTTGCTGTCAGGGTGATGATTCGCCTCTCCTTCAGCGCCGGCTTCAACTTGCAATTGATTGCGTGTCGTCTTGGGCCACCGATCATGGCTTCAAGTTCTCTACTTCTAAGACTTGTGCCATGACTTTTACGCGAAAACGGGTCGTTCTTCGTCCGTCTTTGTCACTTTATGGTCATCCACTTGAATACAAAGATTCCGCGAAGCTTTTGGGGTTATTCCTTGACACTCGTTTGTCTTAGTCTCCCCATATCTCTTGCCTCCGTGTTGAGTTCTCTAAGGCTCTTACCCACCTTCGGGTCTTGTCCCATACTTCTTGGGGGCAGATAGGCGCACTCTCCTTGCTTTACATTCCTCTCTCGTCCTGTCTAAGCTCGATTATGGTTGCCCTGCTTACTCGTCTGCTTCTCCTTCTACTCTTCGCCGTCTTGATGCTTTGCACCATACTGGGTTGCGCCTCAGTTCTGGTGCCTTTCGTTCGACTCCCGTCCTTAGCTTGTATGTTGACACTGGCTTCCTGTCTCTCCAAGACCGCCGTGATCGCTACTGTCTTTGCTATCTTGCGCGGTCCTTACAACATCCTTCCTCTCGCCTCTGTCGTGCTTTAACTTTTACCCCTCCTGCGGTTCCTGTTCCTCTTCACCACCTCCCTCTTTCTGTCCGGTTATCTCGCCTCCAGGATTCTCTTTCCGTTCGTATTTCTAATGTTTCTCCTCGTGTTGTTCCTTCTTTGCCCCCATGGAGAGTCCCTCTTCCGCGGTTTTGTACTTCCTTGACCCGTATCACTAAAGCTTTTACTCCTCCTACGGTTCTGAAACGCCTTTTCCTTGAGCACTTTTCTTCTCACTCCCGCTCCGTTTCTGTCTTCACCGATGGGTCTAAGTCTGCGGACAGTGTTGGCTACTGTTGTTTTTCCTGATCGCACTTATGTGTCGCTTACCTCCGGAGACTAGCATCTTTACAGCGGAACTTTATGCTATTCTCTATGCTCTTCGTCTCCTGCTTTCTCGTTGTCAGTCTTCCTTTGTAGTTGTTGTTGACTCTCGTAGTGCCCTCATGGCTCTCGGGTCCTTTAATCCGGTTCATCCAGTAGTTGTCGAGATCCAGCATTGGCTGTTTCTTGTTCACAGTAAATTTAAGTCAGTTGAGTTTTGTTGGGTTCCCAGCCATATTGGTGTCTTTAAATGAGCGTGCGGATGCTGCCGCCAAGGAAGCTGTCCGCTCTTGTCCCATCTCTCGTAAAGGTATTCCGTATTCCGACTTTTACCCGGTTATCCATTCCTCCGTCCTAACCCGTTGGCAGGCTTCTTGGTTGTCTGTTACTGGTAACAAACTACGTACTCTTTAATGTTGTGTTTCCTCGTGGCCGTCCTCCTTCCACCGTAACTGGCGGTGGGAAACAGCTCTGGCGAGGTTGCATATTGGCCATACTCGCTTAACCCATGGTCACTTGGAGCGTCGCCCTGCTCCTTATTGTCCTAGTTGCATTGTCCCTCTTACGGTCGTGCATGTCCTTCTTGAATGTCCTGACTTCCAGGACGAGCGTGTGTCTTGCTTTCCGACCGCCCTTGGCGGTCACCTGTCCCTCAATAGAATTCTTGGTGACTCGGATACTTTTGATATCGTTCGCCTTAAGCGTTTTTGTTCTCGTATTGGCATCCTTGGTGATATTTAGCCCCTCTGATTATTTTGCGCATTTGATGGTGCTACATAGCCTTCCCGGTTTGGTGCCTTCTTTTGATAATTACTTACTTGACCTATTAGTATTGCATTGATTATTATCCATTAGTACCCATATCACCTAATGACCGTAACTTTAGGCGTTTTAATTAAGGAATTAGATGTGGGTACAGTTTCTGTTGATTTAGTATTGGCATTAAGTGCCTGGTTAGCTTGTTTATTATTTATTACATTATGCACACTTGCTAATATATCCTGCATTGTCATTACAGTATTATGATATGAATAAAATTCTTTTAGCACTTCACTAGACAATTTTCTTTGGATGACAATTTTAGTCATCCACTCGGCAGTGGGTTGATCCAGTTCATTACTGAATGATTTTAAGTGACTCGAGTTTTAAAATAAATGTTTGTAAGGAGTCAACTGATTGATCTTGTTAAGTCCAATAGTTGGTGTACTAGACTTATGATAGCTTTCTCTTTATCAGCACTTTCTCTAGAGAGCTGGATAGCTTGATTGTTGCTAACATATTCAGCATTACTTCTAGGAGGCTGGTTTGAGTGGGTAAAACTATCGATGACTTGATTTAAAGCTTCTTGCTTAGCCTCGACTTCAATTTCAGCTTCAGCTTTAATATCAGCTTCAGCTGCATCTTCATCTTCTGTTTCAGCTTCACTATCTATTGCAGCTTCTCTTATTTCTCGAGGTTCATCTAGGAGGGCTGTTAATTCAATTGCCTCATGTATTAAATTCTCAGAATCCATGGAACATATGGATGTAATATCTGAAAACTGTTCAGATTCTGTTAATGAGTCATTGGGTGAAACTGAATTAGAGGAAACAGTAGAAAAGGAAGGTTTAACTTCAATTATTGATCCTGTGTAAGGGTCAGACTTGATTAGAGGAGTATCTTCATCTTTTTTTTGAGGAGTATCCTCAGTATCCTCATTTATTTCATCTGATGAGCTGGTTGCTTGCTTTGGTATAGGTATACTATAAAAGTGATCCAATCCAACAGGAACATTTGCTGTTGCAAGCATCTTACTATAGTAATTTAACCTGGCCTGAATTTTGTCTTCATAGTTGGCAAGGTCAGACATAATTAGATCTATTTCATCTGGGTCAGTGTTACTGACATGAAGTGTACTTATGTACAGCACAATAATCTCCTTTTTGTTTGAATTTCTGGTTAGCTATCTTTGCTGAGAATTCAAGGGAGATGAGATCAACTGGGTCTACTTCTACCCAGCTGGCACATTGGTTGATTAGCTTTGTCAAGTGACTTTGAAGGCCTTTCAAAATTATTCTAGTTTTTCCTGGTGTAGCCATGTTGGCTATGGGTTGAAGCATTATAGGACTTATATAGCTGTTTGACAGCTATGGTACTTCCTCGTATATGTGGAGCAGGAATGGTTGTTAATAGCCTAATATTTAATTTCTTGGTTAGGCTGATTTTATTTACCTCGTATGGAGGTTAGCATACCTATCTAATAGTAAATAGCTAAGATTTGAGTGATGAGTGCCAATACGTTATACCTTGGGGCTAGCTCCTCATAATTACCTTAGGTTGGTATAGTGACACTTAGTAGCACTCAAAGGTGAATACAATAAGAAATAAAATATAGGTACACAATTGTGTAAAGTAATAAATTTACCATATTTAGAGTTTGCACAACATTTAAATAATAATGCACCAGTACTGTCAAACACAGTACTAGTTAGAAATTAAACTACCTAATAAGTAGCTAAATAGTTTAGGCTACATTTGAACATACTTTAGTACAATTCCAGTCTAAAGATATCCTACCTCTGTGGGTTTGCATAAAATACCAACATATAAGACACTTTTTTTATTTTGAAATGCTTCAAGAAATTGCCCTGTTTAATGCGGTCATATAACGGATGTGAGAATAGGGCCATAGGCTAGGGAGCCAGACGAGCATACGGGCTAAGTTCACTAGGCACAGAAAGTGTTGCTAATAATAAAATATTGAAAACGAGTCAAATTATTACAGTAAATTGTGCTACTAATAATAAAAAATTAAACAAAGCTAAGTTATTATAGTCTGCTATCACAAACTTACAAAAAATTGCTCACACTACGTTGGCGGTTATAAAGGAAGCTCGCATCATCTCACCACTTTACCCAGCATACATAGCCCACACCTGATATGTCGTACATTATTTAACGACTGCGTTACCTCTAAGAAACATTCATTATGTATATGAAAAATGCTCCTAGAAATTTGAAATCTCTCCTCCAATGCCGGGTGTTTTGTTCCGTTGGTCCAGGTGGTCGTTTTGTTAAGTTGCAGCCTTCTCCTTCTATTCTGGTGAGGAATGGGATGGCAGGCTTCCGAAGGGCTCCGGTGGTGGTGGATGCTTGGCTGGCTAGGTCGGGGATGCATCATGTGTTGTCTGGTGGCGACTTTACGCCGCTACCTGTGGGCCACTGGTTCAGTGATGGTGAACACTATTTGGGTGGATCCAGTTTCTCTGGTTCCCAGTTTCTGGGTTAGTGACTTCCAGGTTGTCTGCAGTGTCATAAAGTCCACCCAGCCTGCGGTCTACCCCTCGTGCCTATGACTTACAGAAGTAACCCGGTGCTCGTACACAAAAAGTATGGAAGCAATACGATTTTTGAGAACATGTTTTGGGTTCCCATTCGGGTGGGAGGGTCTTGGAGGTCGAACAGGGTCCTGGCTGCCAGATAACTAGTGAATGTTCTGGGACCTCTCTGGCCTTGTGTGGCTTTGGGGCATCTGTCGCGGCCGTAGATCTCTTCTTCGACTTGGGCCCTGCGGAGCTACTGCCTCATAGGTAAGTCCCTGAGTTATCTTATCAGTGGGTAGTTAGCTTCAGGAAGCCAATAGGGCTCTCCCAGAAAACAAGCGTTGAATGTAATGAAACTATCTTCTGTATGAAGCCCCGGGGGCTCCCCGACACCCCTTTCTCCCTCTGGTTGGCAGTTTTTACATCATGTCAAGAACTAGGGTGGTGGGCATCCCGTTCCCCTAACCCCTTTTCGGGAGTGGAAGAGGGGTGTATACACTAATGAGCGTGAGTACTAATTGAGTTCAGGGTTGCTAGTTTTTCTTTCTGTTGGACTACCGGATAGCTGTTTGTTTTGTACACCTATCTCTCTAGATGCCCACCCCGAAATATGACATACTTTAAATGTAAAGTGCTCGTATGCCATTGCTCCCTGCGCCTCTGAGGGGGCCAGGGTCTGCTCGTGGTTCCCAGTAGGCATCAACTTGTGTGACTGATGACCCAAACTAATAAAGCACTATATCAGTTCAGATGACTTCAGGGAGCCTTTGCCCAGAAAATGGCGTTTCATTACGTTCAACACTGGGGTTTCTGGGAGGAGGCCCCCCCTCGGGTCCCCGGAGCTAACCAGGCTGATGTGCTAATATTAGACGTTGGCATCAGTCAGTGTGAAGGAAGTTCATAGACCTACCGGGGACTACAAGCCAGAACCTGCCCCCCCCCCCCTCAGAAGCACGAGAAGGAATGGTCTGTTGAAACCTCCCAAGTGGTTGGAAGCAAGTTTCTTGGCCATTGCTCCTTGTTCCTCTGAGGGGGCCAGTTTATGGCTCGTAGTCCGCGGTAAGCCTGTGAACTCCTTTCACACTGACTGATGCCAAAGTCTAATATTAGCATATCAGCCTGGATACCTCTGGGGAGCCACTGGGTCTTACTCAGAAAATGGCATTTCATTACATTCAACACTGGTTTTTTTTCACAGGTGAGAGGACAATTTTGATATTATAGTAGTTTTTTTAAAGTATATGCTACTTCATTCATAAAATTTCTCTTACAGACATTAGAGAACTTTGAGTTCATCAAAGTGCTGGGGAGAGGAACATTCGGAAAAGTAATTCTTTGCCGTGAAAAGGTAAGCTGATATTTATTAAATCAGTTTATTAATTTGTTTGAGTGAATTATGTAAAGAGAAATAGAATGAATTGGTCGGATAAAGGAAACTATTAGCTTTTCTCAGATAACCGACTTGGTTCCCAGCAAATACACAATGCAAATTTGACTCATTATGACATTAAAACATAAATAATATCCAAGTAACATATGGCACTCATTAGTTTACGTTTGTGTGTGTGTGTGTGGGGGGGGGGGGGAGGGGAGAGGGTTCTGGCACGAATTACGGTTCATCAAGGCAGTAGGATAGGATTATGAACAGTCTAGAAATCTGACATTCTGGTACTGATGGAACGGAATCGACCAAACAGTGTAAGGGCACAAGCTTCTAAGCTGCACCCCCTAGAGTACAAGCTATTGAAACATTTCCATTACTCTTAGAAAAAATAGGAGAGGACAAGTTTATCTTAGCCTAGTTTGGACAATAATCACACAATGGTCTTCTTTCTACAAATGGGCTTTATTTACTGGCTTAACGTTACTTTACAAGGATATCTCAGGGATTTACAGGTACAGTACTAAACAGGATCACTTATGATAATTTCTATGGGTTGCACTAAAATTGGGACTTAAAGTTGTTACTTTACTCCTTTCACTCTCCTCATAATTCAATATTTAGATATTAATTATAACAAAGACTTGACACTTAAACACCTGATTAATAGGGATCATGACTTGTAGAACACAGAACATGTGCTCTGCAATACCCACACTGGGATGAACAAAACCAAACACTTAAAACGGCCAAACACAGGAACATGTACACAACTTATACATATATATAAATCCTACACCTAAACTAACATCACACCAAGACCACTCTACACTGCAAAAGCAAGTCCTAGGCACTTGTGTAATTGTTAAAAACTGACGAACGCCACACTGACATTGGCTAGTCTCTGCTGTTGCTGCCACCTGAGTGAAAGAGTCTGTCAGCATATTTCTCTGTGCACTGACCTGTGTTTCAACAGCATTTCATACAAAATCGTATCCCCAAATAGTTCATTTCTGTCATATGAAGTTCCAGACTTAAGACTTCATATTTTCAATCACTGAATATACTTGAGATCTTCATTGCATTGATGTTTACACTTGTTTCTGATGATTTAGCCACTGCACTGGTAAGAATTCTAAATTCAAGAGCTATACACACTAGTATATTTCTCCAAACAGAATCGTTTCCTTACAACAAAACCGTAATTACCTAAGTGTAGTTACAAGATGAGAGCTACGCTCGTGGTGTCCTGTTTTCTCAGCACTCCTTTGTCATATAACGCTTTGAAACTTCTGATGGTCTTGGCCTCCACCACCACCTCACCTAACTTGTTCTAACCGTCTACCACTCTGTTTACAAAAGTGAATTTCTTATATTTCTCCGGCAGCTTTGTTTCGTTAGTTTAAATCTGTGACCTCTTGTTCTTGAAGTTCCAGGTCTCAGGAATTCTTCCCTATCTTTTTTATCAATTCCTGTTACCATCTTGTACATAGTAATCATATAGCCTCTTTTTCTTCTAGTTTTTGCATACTGAATGCCTCTAACCTTTCCTCGTAGCTCTTTTCCTTCAGTTCTGGGAGCCACTTAGTGGCACGTCTTTGCACCTTTTCCAGTTTGTTGATGTGCCTCTTAAGATATGGGCACCATACAACTGCTACACATTCCAGCTTTGGTCTAACAAAAGTCGTGAACAATTTCTTTAGTATTTCTCCATCAATATATTTAAAAGCAATTCTGAAGTTAAAAAGTGTAGCATAGGCTCCACACACAATGATCTTAATGTAGTACTCAAGTGATAGATTTCTGTCTAGAACCATTCCTAGATCTCTCTCTTTATCAGAGTTTTTTAACGATTTCTCACATAATTTATAGATTGTGTGGGGTCTATGTTCTCCTATTCCACATTCCATAACATGGCATTGATTCACATTAAATTTCATTTGCCAAGTGGTGCTCCATATACTTATTTTGTCCAGGACTTCTTGAAGGATATGGCAATCATCTAAGTTTCTTATCTTGGCATCATCAGTAAACATGTTCATATAATTCCGTGTTCAATCTGGTAGATTGTTTATGTAGACAATGAACATTACTGGTGCAAGAACTGAACCCTATGGTACTCCACTTGACATTTTTCCAGTCCAATACATTGCCTCTGATTACTGCCCTTATTTTTCTATTAAAATTTTTCATCCATGCTAGAAGCTTACGTGTCACCCCTCCAATATGTTCCAGTTTCCAGAACCACCTCTTATGTGGAACTCTGTCATAAGCTTTTTTAGGTCCAGATAAATGCAGTCAACCCAACCATCTTTTTCCTGTAAAATCTCTGGCGCGATCATAGAAACTGAGTAAATTCATTACACAGGATCTTCCAGATAGAGAGCCATACTGTCTGTCTAATATTATATAGTTTTTCTCAAGGTGTTCTACACATTTAGTTTTAATTATTTTCTCCAATATTTTGACTATTACACTTGTCAATGATACAGGTCTATAATTGAGGGGGGGGGGGTCTTCCCTGCTGCCACTTTTTTTAAATTGGAACTATGTTAGCCTTTTTCCACATCTACTTAAACTCTTGTACACAGTGATGCCAGGAAAATCAATTGAAGTGGAATGCTGAGCTCAATTACCCATTCTCTTAGAACTCCTGGTGAAACTCCAAATGGACCAACTGCTTTGTTCTTTCTTTGCTCCTTGAGCATTTTCTCCAATTCGTCTCCAGACACCTCAATGTGCACTATGTTGTTCTCTGGAATTTTTATTGTCTGGTTCCCTGAAGATTTCATTTTGTACAAACACACTTTGGAATTTTTCGTTTAATATTTCACATATTTCTTTCCATTTTCCGTGAATCTATTTCCTATTTCCAGCCTCTGAATTTTATACTTTACCTGCAATTTTGTTGTTTATAACATAGAATAAGCCTGGTTCTGTTTTACATCTGTTTGCTAGACCTTTTTCAAAATTTCTCTCTGCCTCACTGTCTTGTAGTTGTTTCTCGCATCTTTGTATCGCTGGTATGTTTGGGGGTTTAGCCTCTTCCTATATTGATTCTATTTCTGGGGGAAGCCCCGTCGGCTCCCCGGAGCTATTCAGGCTGATATTGCATATGTTAGACTTTGGCATCAGTCATGTGTATTGAGTTCTTGTCGGGGTAGACCAATGGTGCCAATTTAGGAGCTGGCACTGCCTTCGGAAGAGTCTTCGTCTGGTCAGTGCAGTGTTCTGCGCGGAGCTTGGGTTCTTGTCGGGAGGCGCTGGCCCTTTCGCGGTTAATCACAATTGATGGGGCGATGGAAGGGAGGCTTTCTATGTTCAATCACACCTGGTCCGATGATTTGTGGGCTTTTTGGGTCGTTTCCGACAGCCTGCGGTGGCATTTGTTGGGTGTTCCTCCTTTGGGGGGGGGGGGCTCTGGGCTAGCGGGGCTGGCCTCTTCTCCTGCACTTTGTTAGGTCGTCTTGGAGTGGGTTTGCATGGGCGTGGTCAAAACGACATCTCTCGGATGGGTTTCCCATCTGTTCCCATTATGCAGACCTGAGGTTTATTCTGGACTTGTCCCATCTGAACCCCTGGGTTCATTGCCCCTCCTTCCGGATGACTACTGTTCCAGGTCCGGCTGCTGTTGGAGAGCCGGGCTCTTGGATGCTGTCCCTAGACCTCTGGGATGCGTATTGGCACATCCCGATTCATCCGGGGTTCAGGGACTGGCTCGGTTTTGTTGTGGGGTGCATTGGTTACCGCTTTCGTTGTCTCCCGTTCGGGTTGAACTTGGCACCTCGCATTTTCACACACCTTAACTGGGTCATGGTGGCTCGTCTGCGTCTCTTAGGTTTTGGGTGTTGGCCTACCTCGACAACTGGCTGATATGGGCTCCCAGCCAGTCCGCTTGTCTGCTCGCCAGGAATTTGGTTCCTTCCCAGCTTGCCGGGTTTGGGTTCTTGGTGAACTGGAGGAAGTCCCATCTGGTTCCCTCTCAGGTTCGGACTTGGCTAGGTCCTGTTTAGAACTCTCGGGCTGCTTCCTTGTCTCTTCCTCTGGTATCTCTGCTTCGCCTGTGGTCCCGCCTTTGCCGTTTTCTGGAGGGCTTCCGGGTCACTCGACAGTTACTCGAGGGTTTGTGCAAGAGCCTGAACTGTGCCGTGATGGTCTACCTACCATCTGCCCGCCGACCCACAGCATGGTGCGGGAGTTCGCGGCAGTGTGGTTTTCTCTTCAGATGGGTTGGGTTGCCCGCGGATCGACAATCGGGCTCCATTCGGACTGTACCCTGGTGGTTCAGTGTTTGAACCAAGGGGGTTCGATGCAGTTCTTAGCTCTTTGGGGCTGGTTGCTTCGGGTGACTCGTCCGTCTGCTGAGTTCTCGGGGTTTGGCTCTCCTGGTAGTTCTCATTCGGTGGGTAGTCCTACGTCCAGGTGGACAACCTGTCTCGGTTCGTTCCTCTGTCCACAGGAATGGACGGTCGATGCTAACTCGTTCCGTTGGGTGGGTGGGTGAACAGGTGGGTGGGTTGGTGGACAGGTGGGTGGGGTGGGCTATCAGGCAGGTGGGCGGGGGAGCAGGCAGGCAGGTAGGTTAACAAGTGGGTGAGTGGGCAGGGAAGTGGGTGAACAGGTGGGTGGGTGGATGGATGAGCAGTGTTACGGAGTCCCTTCTATTGCTCTCGAAATCCGGCATTAAGAGTCATATCTGCTGATCCTGGTGATTCCCTGAGGTGCAGGGAGTCTCTTGATATGAGGTGACCAGATTGCATGGTCACCTAATTGTGGAGAAATTTGCATTTATAAGTTTGTATGTAAGTAGGGGGGGGGGGGAGTTGTGCCCTTGATACAAACAAAATGGCGCCCCCTGCCTGCAAATTGCGCCATTTTGTGGCCGGGTCAGCTGGCTGGCATGGTTGACTGAAGGGCTTCCAGGGTGGATCAGTGGCACCTAGGTGGTGGTTCATAGACCTGCGGTTGTGGGGCATTACGTGGTCCTCCTTTGGGACCAAGTGACTCTGGTGAGTTACGCGAGTCAGACTGACTATTGTCTCCTGAACCACTAGCAGCCCCCCCCCCCCCCGTCTTGCTAGCATAACCCCAGCCCACTCCCCATAACAGCAGGCAGGTGGGCGAGCAGGCAGGTGGGCGAGCAGGCAGGTGGGCGAGCAGGCAGGTGGGCGAGCAGGCAGGTGGGCGAGCAGGCAGGTGGGCGAGCAGGCAGGTGGGCGAGTAGGCAGGTGGGCGAGCAGGCAGGTGGGCGAGCAGGTAGGTGGGCGAGGAAGCAGGTCGGTGAACAATTGGGTGGGTTGGCAGGTCTGTGCAGGCAGGTAGGTGAACAGGTGGGTGGGTGACAAGTGGGTGGGTTGGCTATTTGGCAGATGGATGGTTAAGCAGGCAGGTGGGTGAACAGGTATGGGCGAGACTGGAAAGAGACAGATCACACTTCTGTGACCTCCTTCCTGGTCACCCCCTCCCCCCACCTCACGCTAGTCTTCCCAACTCCCCTCCACGTGTACTCACCTATTTGTGTCTGCAGGATTGAGCAGGACTCTTGGATCCCGCCTTTCGAGCATCGGTTGTTTACAGCAGCACGTGTTGACACATGTCAACACGTCGGCTCCCTCCCTCCCTGAATGACTTCCTACCTCTCTACTTCCCTCCTTTCCTGAATGACTCCCTCACTCCGTCCCTTCCCGATTGACTCCCCTCACTCCGTCCCTTCCCGATTGACTCCCCTCCCTCCGTCCCTTCCCGATTGACTCCCCTCCCTCCCCTCACCGATGGGTCTAAGTCTGCAGACGGTGTTGGCTACTCTGTTGTTTTTCCTGATTGCACTTCTGTGTCGCTTACCTCCGGAGACTAGCATCTTCACGGCGGAACTTTATGCTATTCTCTATGCTCTTCATCTCCTGCATTCTCATTGTCAATCTTCCTTTGTTGTTGACTCTCGTAGTGCCCTCATGGCTCTCGGGTCCTTTAATTCGGTTCATCCAGTGGTTGTCGAGATCCAGCATTGGCTGTTTCTTGTTCACAGTAAATTTAAGTCTGTTCAGTTTTGTTGGGTTCCCAGCCATATTGGTGTCTCTTTAAATGAGTGTGCGGATGCTGCCGCCAGGGAAGCTGTCTGCTTTTGTCCCATCTCTCGTAAAGGTATTCCTTATTCTGACTTTTACCCGGTTATCCATTCCTCCGTCCTTACCCATTGACAAGCTTGTTGGTCTTCTGTTACTGGTAACAATCTGCATACTCTTAAGAGTTGTGTGTCCTCGTGGCCGTCCTCTTACTACCGTAACCTGCGATGGGAAACGGCTCTAGCGATGTTGTGTATTGGACATACTCGCTTAACTCACGGTCACTTAGTGGAGCACCGCCCAGCTCCTTATTGTCCACATTGCATTGAATGTTGAATGTCCTGACTTCCGGAACGAGCGTGTGTCTTGTTTTTCGACCGCCCCTCGCGGTCACTTGTCCCTCAATAGAATTCTTGGTGAACCGGATACTTTTGATATAGTTTGCCTTATGAGTTTGTTTCGTATTGGCATCCTTGGTGATATTTAGCGCCCTCTGATTATTCCACACATTTAATGGTGCTACATAGCCTTCCCGGTTTGGTGCCGCCTTTTGATAATTACTTACTTGAACTCCATGTGGAGTTCAAAAAAACCACTATCGCAGGCCCTTCACATTCTTTGGAGAGACAGCCTAGATACTGGCGTTATCCCCGACATACTTAAACAACAGAGATAGCACCACTCCATAAAGAGGTAATAAGGCAGAGGCAAAAATTACAGACCGATAGCACTAACATCGCACAATATAAAAATCTTTGAGTGCTAAGAAATAAGATCACAAAATACATGGAATCACAGCATCTCCATAACCCCGGACAACATGATTTTAGAACAGGGCGCTCCTTGCCTGTCGCAGTTGCTGAACCACTATGACATGGCATTAGCTGCCATGGAAGACAAACAAAACGCTGATGTAATTTACACAGATTTCGCAAAACCCTTTGACGAATGTGACCATGGTGTTATTGCACATAACATGCGTTCAAAAGGAATTACCAGGAAAAATAGGCAGATGGATCTATAGTTTCCTGACTAACAGAACCCAATGTTCTCACCTAGTTGTACTAACCTAGTTGTACTCACCTAGCTGTGTTTGCAGAAGTTGAGCTCTGGTTCTTTGGTCCCCGCCTCTCAACTGTCAATCAACTGATGTTCAGATTCCTGAGCCTACTGGGCTCTGTCATATCTACATTTGAAACTGTGTATGGAGTCAGCCTCCACCACATCACTACTTAATACTTTCCATTTGTTAATTACTCTGACACTGAAAAAATCATTTCTAATGTCTCTGTGGCTTATCTGGGGACTAAGTTTCCACCCATGTTCCCTTGTTCGTGTTCCACCCATGCTAGAGAGTTTGTCTTTGTCCACCCTGTCAATTCCCTTGAGAATTTTGTAGGTGGTTATCATGTCTCCCCTTACTCTTCTGTTTTCCAGGGATGTGAGGTTCAGCTCCCTTAGCCTTTCCTTGTAGCTCATACCTCTCGGTTCCGGGGATATGTGTCTAATAAAATAAAATCCGGTCCATCAACCGTGAAGAGCTCTGTCCCCCAGGGTACTGTGCTTGCTCCAGTACTTTTTCTCATCCTCGTATATGACATTGACAAGAACCCACTCTATAATACTGTATCATCCTTTGCAGATGGCACTAGGATTTTTGAGAGTAGACAACATAAGACACGGCAAACCTCCAATCAAATGTATATCAGGTCTTTCTATGGGCTACATAAAATTATATATTGTTTAACGAAGGTAAGTTCCAGCTCATGCGCCACGGAAAAAATGAAAATATAAAAACAGGAACCACGTTCAAAACTCAGTCAAATCATAACATAGAACGAAAAGGCAATGTAAAGGATTTGGGTGTACTCATGTCGGAAGGCCTTACCTTCAAAGAACACAATAAAGTAGCCGTCACAACTGCAAGAAAAATGACAGGTTGGATAACAAGAACCTTTCACACTAGACATGCTATATCGATGATGATACTTTTCAAGACGCTAGTGCTCTCTAGAGTGGAGTACTGCTGCACAATGACAGCCCCTTTCAAAGCTGGAGAGCGTGCATTTACTGCTAGAATCCACTCAGTAAAACATCTAAACTACTGGGACCGACTAAAGAGCGTAAATCTGCATTCTCTTGAGCGCAGGCGGGAGAGATTCATAATAATTTACACGTGGAAAATATTAGAGGGGCTGGTCCCAAACCTGCACACAGAAATATCACATGACCAGGAGGCATGGCAGGATGTGCAGAATACCCCCGTTGAAAAACAGAGGGGCAACTGGTGCACCTCTACCGTCCAGCCCAACCACTTGGGCTGGACGGTAGAGCAAGGTTCTCGCTTCCTATAGGTTGGTGTTCTATCCCCGACCGTCCAAGTGGTTGGGCACCATTCCTTACCTCCCCCGCCCCCCCGTTCCATCCCAAATCCTTATCCTGACCCCTTCCCAGTGATAGTCATAATGACTTGGCGTTTTTCCCTGATAGTCCCCTACCTCCCTTCTTGACCGACTCCCTCCTTCCCTCCCTGACTCCCTCCCTCCCTCTCTTCCTGAATGACTCCC
Organism: Procambarus clarkii; assembly: GCF_040958095.1. Taxonomy (NCBI): domain Eukaryota; kingdom Metazoa; phylum Arthropoda; class Malacostraca; order Decapoda; family Cambaridae; genus Procambarus; species Procambarus clarkii. Next base: position 19,266,403 of record NC_091224.1, read on the forward strand.
TCCCTCTCATCCTGAATGACTCCCTCCCTCCCTTCCCGAATGACTCTCTCCCTCCTTTCCCAAATGATTCCCCCCCCTTCCTGAACGATTCCCCCCCTTCCTGAACGACTCCCTCCCAACCTGATAGACTCCTTCCCTCCCTCCCTCCCTCCTCCCTCCCTCCCTTCCTCCCTGACCAACTCCCTCAGTCCCACCCTTCCTCCCTGACCGACTCCCTCCCTCCCTTCCTGACCGACTCCGTCCCTTCCTCCCTCCTTTCCTTCCTAACCGACTCCCTCCCTCCTTCCTTCCTTTCCTGACCAACTCCCTTCCTCCCTGACCACCGCATCCTCTCCCTTCCTGAATGACTCCCTCCCTCCCTCCCTCCCTTCCTGAATGACTCCCTCCCTTCCTGAATGACTCCCTCCCTCCCTCCCTCCCTTCCTGAATGACTCCCTCCCTTCCTGAATGACTCCCTCCCTCCCTCCCTGGGGGTCGTGTACAACGAATGTTAGGCCCGGCATTTAACTTGTTTATCTCTGTGGTAAAGGTTCACATGTTATATTGAGGCAAGTCTACCCTTGGTTTTGGAGAGTTTTTAGGCTTCATACGCTGATCCAGACAAACATACGCTGATCCAGCCAAACATACGCTGATCCAGCCAAACATACGCTGATCCAGCCAAACATACGCTGATCCAGCCAAACATACGCTGATCCAGCCAAACATACGCTGATCCAGACAAACATACGCTGATCCAGACAAACATACGCTGATCCAGACAAACATACGCTGATCCAGACAAACATACGCTGATCCAGACAAACATACGCTGATCCAGCCAAACATACGCTGATCCAGCCAAACATACGCTGATCCAGCCAAACATACGCTGATCCAGCCAAACATACGCTGATCCAGCCAAACATACGCTGATCCAGCCAAACATACGCTGATCCAGCCAAACATACGCTGATCCAGCCAAACATACGCTGATCCAGCCAAACATACGCTGATCCAGCCAAACATACGCTGATCCAGCCAAACATACGCTGATCCAGCCAAACATACGCTGATCCAGCCAAACATACGCTGATCCAGCCAAACATACGCTGATCCAGCCTAACATACGCTGATCCAGCCAAACATACGCTGATCCAGCCTAACATACGCTGATCCAGCCAAACATACGCTGATCCAGCCAAACATACGCTGATCCAGCCAAACATACGCTGATCCAGCCTAACATACGCTGATCCAGCCAAACATACGCTGATCCAGACAAACATACGCTGATCCAGACAAACATACGCTGATCCAGCAAAACATACGCTGATCCAGCCAAACATACGCCAGTCCAGCCTCCATGGACATTTTGGCCGGATTGGAAGATAACTTTATCAGGCCACGATTTTAGCCGGATTAGGGCGTTTTCAGAGTTTCTACAGTATTTTTGACTCGTGTCTATCACTATCTCTGTGGTGATTAGGTGGATTCATTAATGGTGTTCCCACCTGCAGGCTTCGTCTCGGCGGCATTATAAGGTCTCAGGCGGTCCTTCCGTTTCTTTCTTTTCCTTCACAGGTGTACTTCGCTGTCTGTTAAGGTTGTCTTGTCCTTTCTTGGATGTTACAGGACCGTCGTCTTATTCTGAATATTGTCACCTCTTATCGTGTGGTGCTGGCACAGCCGCTGCAGCTTGCTTTCGGGTTCGATTTTAGCTTGCGAAACGGCACAGAAGTATCTCGTGCGTTGTTTCACCTCCACTCTGCTCCACTTGAGCCGTCTTGGTCGTTGAACAGTATGCTCTCTTCTCTTTTCTCCTATGTAGTGACCCCTTTAGTTCAGGACTGTTTTTCTAAGGTTCTCTTTCTTGTTGGCATTGGCCTTTTGGGGGTCGGGTCGGGATGCTTCATGCTCTCCTCCGGCGGAGGGGTTTCTGCTCGTTTGGTCCTGGTGGTACATTTGTTCGGCTGCAGCCGTCTCCTTCTTTTCAGGTGAAGAATGAGCTTTGCAGAGGGGTTCTAGGTTGTTGATGCTTAGTTCGTTAGGCCGGGGGTGCATCATGTGTTGTGTCCGGTTGCAGCTCTCCGCCGTTATTTGTTAGAAACAGGCTCCGTGACCGGGGATGCGCTTTGGATTGATCCAGTTTCCCTTCTTCCCTGTTCGAGGGTTCGGGTCTCCCAGGTTGTCCGCAGGGTTATTTGGTCCAGCCAGCCTTCGGCCTATCCTCGTGCCCTTGATCTTTGTAAGTTTGCTGCACTTGCTGCCAATTTAGGTAACATGTCTTGGGTTGACATTGGGGCACAGGATTTTTGGAGGTCGAACAGGGTCCTTGCTGCGCGTTACTTGGTCAACATTCCTGGGGCCTAGTCAGGCGGGTGTCGCGTTGAAGCGGCAGTTGCAGCCAGTTGTCTCGACCTTGCATTGAGGAGTGGGGAGCGCCCGCCTCCTAGGTAAGTCCTTCTGGTTTTCTTCCTTTGGTAGGTAGCTCTGGGAAGCCGATGAGGCTCCCCCAGAAAACCAGCGTTGAATGTAATGTCACACCATTTTTCTGGGTGAGACCCGGAGGCTTCCCGGCAACCCTCCTCCCTTTCCCCCCTGGTCGGCAGATTTTTGCGTGTTTTGATATCTAGCTTCAGAATTGGAGAGTGGATTGCCTGTGCGGGGGTCTGGAACTCCCATCACCGGGAGCTGCGCAGATAGCGGCGCGGCGATGTGTGACGTCATGCTCGTTTCCTCGTTTCTGTTTGGGGAGTTCTGTCCACTAGTTCGGCTTTTTGTAGTAATTTTAATCAGAATGAGGTTTTTTGGGGCACTTACCTTTCTGGGTGCCTGACCCAGTCGATGGCACATAGAATGCTTCCAACCACACGGGGGATTTATATAGGCCATTGCTCCAGGTGCCTCTCTGAGAGGGGCAGGTTCTGGCTCGTGGTCTCCGGTAGGCCTAAAGATCTCCATACACATTACTCATGCCAAAGTCTGACATTTGCAATATCAGCCTGGATAGCTCTGAGGTGCTTCTGGGTCTCGCCCAAAAAATGGCTTTTTATTACATTCAACGCTGGGTTTTTGCATCTTTTGGTCTCTGGGTCTCTTGCAATTTTTGTTGAATCAATCCTGTTCTTGGTTCTGCATCTCTGCTTTGGTATAAATTTTGTTGTGCGTTTATCATTTATTTCACAAAACTTGACATAAATCTCATTTACTGCATTGTCCTAACAGCAAGTCTTTCCAGTCAAATTCCTTAAAGAAATGTCTATGTTTCCCATAATGTCAACTCCTGAAATCAGGTTTTTCTTCTGCTTCAACCTCATTTTCGTCCAGATTATAACGCATTGCATACTTTATTCCCAAAAAGACATGGTCACTTTTACCCAAGGGAGGAAGGTACTGAATGTCAAATATCATTTCCACTTTCCTGGTAAACATAAAATCTAGCATGGAGGGAACATCCCTTCCCTCATCCTCATAGCTTGTTTAACATGTTGAAACATGAAAGTTTCCAGGATGAGATTTACGAATCTAAAAGTCCAAAAATCCTATGTTCTAGCTTCATATGCCTCCCAGTCTATGGATTTAAAGTTGAGGTCACCGACTACCAAGCGTCAGGATCTATCTTTATCAGCTCTCACTATACTCTCTCGCATTGTTATAAGACCCTCTCATTTATTATCCAGCTCCTCATTTGACCATGCTGTATGGCGGTGGACTACATGCATTTATAATCGTTAGTTTATCATCCTGATTGCAAATCTCTAGTGCTATTATGTTAAGTTCTCGTGGATTGGCAATCATTATTTCGTGTACCCTTAGGTGTTCTTTCACTAGCACAGCAACGCCGCCTCCTTTCCTAATTTTTCGGTCCCCTCTCCAAACTGAGTAGCCCTTTGGGAATATGACCTCATTTAAAATATCATCTTCAAGTTTCGTCTCTGTGAGTGCAACAATATATGGCATCTGCAGCTGTATTACATCACTTAACTCCAGTATCTTTGATCTCGCTCCATCTATGTTGGTGTATGCAATTTTCAGGAACATGGTCCCCCCTCTCCTCCTCCACTTACCCCTTTCTCTAGTGATATTGATAGTTTGCCTTTATGTACCACTTTACTGGTCTGCCTACCCCTATCACTTTGTTGAAAAAAGAATTGATTTCTTCTTCATTCCTGCTCTCATTTAGACGTTTTGCCTCTACGAGGTTCGGTTTCAGCTATTCTGTCTTCTTTTGAAAAATCTCGTCTTAGCGACCATACTTTCCCTTCCTCATCACTTTGTAATTTTTTAGTATTCCTTAATACATTTTCCATCTGTTTGGCACCGTTTAGGGTGATCCTCAAAGGTCGATCTTTTTCTTTTACGTACCTTCCAATTCTTCTGTAGACGCAGACATTCTCTATGGTCGTAAGACCTTCCACTAGTCCAAAACAATTTTATCTACTACTTTGTCTTCTTCTACAGCTCTTTCTGAACTAGATGTTGTCTTCTTTTATTTGCACCAAATATTATCAGGGACTTATTTCGATCGATTGTGTTTTGCACCAATTTAGGATTTGATGCCAGTTTCTTTCTGACTTCCAGCCTTGTTTTTCTTCTTGCCGGCGGCCATCTTGAATTTAGTCCTCTCCACTGTGAACACTAGGGCAACTTTTTCTCATCCAATTTGTTCACTTCCTCTGGCAGTCATTTTATCTCGCCTATTTTTCTAAAGCACTACACTTTTATGTTCCTTGGGACACCACTCACTATCAACCTGTTCTACAATACTTAGGAATTTTGAAATATCCCGGAGCTCCACTGATGCAGGTGTTGACACAATGGGGTTTTATATTCCAACGGTGTAATAAAAATAATGTGTTACTCATCCAACACCGTCTTCTAACCCGTTTGTTGCACGTATTACATCTGACGATATTCTCACCGACGGTCGGGTTTCGGTTCATGTCTGAACGTTTGGGATCGAACAAGCTAACGAGGTAGTCATACCATTAAACTTCCTTACCACGTTTCCCTATCTCATTTAATATATTAATGCTATTACACGAAGAAATCACACTCGCATATATATCAATGAGAAAATCAACTGCAGGTCTTGGGTGACTCGAACTCGCAACCAACGGACTGCCAGCCGCAACATCCACCACTGTACCACCCTGATGCGTGATGATGATAGTGCTATCGGTCTGTAATTTTTTGCCTCTTATTTCCTCCTTTATGAAATGATGTTATCTCTGCTGTTTTTAGTATGTCGGGGATAATGCCAGTATCAACGCTCCGTCTCCAAAAATTGTGAAGTGCCAGCATTAGTGTTTTTTACAGTTCTTGATGAAAATAGTTTCCAAGAATCACGGCCTGGTGCAGAGTGCATAGGCATACTTTCTTCGGCATCTTCAATATACAGTGGGAATAGGGTGACGTCTGATATATGATTTGATGTTAGTATCACATCCATGAAAAATTCATTTAGATTAGCAATCTTCAGTGTGTTTAGTGGCTCACTGAAGTCATATTGATTCCTCAGTATTTTGCTCATTTCTTTGTTGTCATCTGTGAAAATTCCATATCTCCCTTTCTCAGGGGCCCGAAACTAGATGTAGTTGAAATTGTTAGATTAAGGACCTGGCCGAAACTAGATGTAGTTGAAATTATGCTAGATTAAGGACCTGGCCGAAACGCTGTGCATACTAGTGGCTTTACAAGATTTTAAATACTATGCTATGTATTCTCTCAAACCCAATGTACCTTCTTGTATATAAATAAATAAATAAATGAATAAATAAATTAATTATCTTGATTTACAGAGGAGAAAAAATATTTTGGATTTCTCTCACTGATGGCCTTTTGCTCTTTGTCTCTCTTGGAATTTATGTATTTCTTGTAGCTTTAGTTCAATCGTTTCTATTTCTCTACCTAGCCGTCTTCGTCGTTCTTGAGTTAGGGTGTGACTCAAGTTTTTTCGTGATTCGTTTTTTCGCCTATAAAGGGAACGCCGTTCCCATTTACATGTTTCTTTTTTTCTTGGGGATATTTGGTTTGAGCATATTTCTTTAGCTACTGAGTTTATTTTTTCCAGGCACTGGTTCAGGTTTGCATTTATAGCTGTTCTTCCCAGCTTATTTCTGTGAGGTCTTGGTTTATTTGCTCCCAGTTAATCTGTTTAATAATAAAGTTGATTTGCTGAATTCTCCCCTGGGACTCGGGACTGGTTGTGCAGGTCTACTCCCCATGCTTCTTAGAACTTCAATTAGGTTGTGATCTGAGCAACAGGTATTTGTAATCATTTATGTTCCTGATCAATTCATCATTATTAGTGAAAATGAGGTCCAACGTGTTCTCTTTTCAAGTGGGTTCTACTATTTGCTGGTTTAAGGCATCTGTTGCACATCCGCAGCATGTCATTTGCAGGTGCCTATTCATTTAGGCTACTTCCTGGTATTCTCTCTGATATAACTGTATTAGCTAGGTGCTTCCATTTCAGGTGTCGTAGGTTAGTCCCCAAGCAGGATGATGATTCGTGCTGGATTTGAGAGGTTTTCCAAGCAGTGTTCTATTTTCATTAGTTGGTCTTTAAACTGCTAAGGATTTGCCTCAGGTGATTTACATACAAGGACATTAACCACATTTAGGATCACCCACACCCACTCCTGACACCCACCATACCACTCCTGACACCCACCATACCCACTTCCTGACACCCACCATACCTACCACACCCACTCCTGACACCCACCATACCTACCACACCCACTCCTGACACCCACCATACCTACCACACCCACTTCCTGACACCCGCCATACCTACCACACTCATTCCCACTCCTGCCACTCACCGCACCCACTCCTGACACCAATACCTACTATACCTACACCCTCTCCTGACCTACACCCACTCCAGACACCACCCACTCATACCCACTCCAGCCTCCCTGCTTTCCTGAAGCCTCCTAGCTTGCCTATACCATGCCCAATTCACTTCTTTCCTGGTGGTGGTGTACGGGAAATGTTAGGCCGGACATTTCACTTATCTCTCAGTGTTAAAGGTTCACATTTTATATTCGGCGGCAAGTTGACCAATGGTTTTGGAGAGATTTTAGACTTCAAATCTTGACTTGTACACCAGCATGTATGGTAAATTCTCTGTGTATTTGTATCTGGACAAATTTTGCCAGACATTCTCCCCATAATGCGGCCAAAATGTCACCTACGATTTTTATTATTTTTTCCCCTGTGATCAGGAAACACAAATGAACACTTAAAAGACGAAAAATATATATTTTTTATATTTCTTGCGCCTGGGCAAGAAATGCCCAGGCTATAATCGCCGTGCAGACTATAATTGCAAGCACTTCCTAAGGGTTAAACGGAGAGGCAGTGTGCTGTCTGAAAACAGAATTTGCTAGTGTTCTGATTGCAGATTTATGCTGAGTGATGATGGGCTTGAGGTAGTTTGCAGTGGTTGAACCCCATGTACATATACCGTATGTAAGATAGGGATAGATTAGCGTGTAGTATAATGAGGAGAGCAGAGTTTGGAACATAATATCTGATTTTAGAAAGTATACCAACTTTATTTTTAGACTTTCTTAATTGTGTGTTGTATTCACCTAGTTGTATTTGCGGGGGTTGAGCTTTGCTCTTTCGGCCCGCCTCTCAACTGTCAATCAACTGTTCACTAGCTACTATTTTTTTCCCCACACCACATACACACACCCCAGGAAGCAGCCCGTGACAGCTGACTAACTCCCAGGTTCCTATTTACTGCAAGGTAACAAGGGCATTCAGGGTGAAAGAAACTTTGCCCATTTGTTTCTGCCTCGTGCGGGAATCGAGTCCTGCGCGCTATCCACCAGGCTACAAGGCCCCTGTATGTGGGTGCTGAAGTTGATACTTGACTAGGTATAGGCTAAATAACTTTCCATCATTATTACTGATGTTAACATTGTCTATCTGAAGCTGAATTGCATTTGTTGATCTACTTCCAAATATAATGTAGTAGTTCTTTTCTATGTTTAGTGTTAGTTTGTTGGTTAACATCCATGGGTGGACTTATCATTATCTAATGATAAATTTTATTTTTACATACAAAATTAACTAAAAAGATTTTAGAGCTTGTGGCAGAATAGAGCCCCAAAGTATTTGTTTAAAATATTAAGTATGAGAATATTTCAAAGAAGGCCTCTCAGAGGCTCTTGCACTGTTGAGGTTTTTATCCTTCTCACCTGGAAGTATGTAAGGTGCCTCAAACGAGGTCGGTAGAACTGTCTTCCACTACAGTGGTCATGGGTGCGAGGGTCCTATGGTGCAAGTGAATGAAAGGGCATCTTATTCTGGATTTGATGCTTCCATATCGTAACTGTCAATGGAGGCAGCCTGGAAAGTCAGTTGGATAGCTAGTGAGGGTGCCCCATAGGGAGTCGTGTGTTGCCAAGGAGGGCTTAGTTTTTTAATGTTGATCTTCCTGAACGTACACGATATGGTTGTATGGAATTGCTGAATATTATCTTGGGTAGCAACTAATTGATATACAAAAAGTAGCTTCTCTTTATTTACTTACAGCCTTAAGCAATTTCATTGTAGTTTCTAGGTACTGTATTATGTAATCATAAACATAATGATATTTAAAGCAATTAACTCTGGCAGAAGAGCTATCAAACCTATGCTATGAAGATCCTGCGTAAAGATGTTATCGTCAAACGTGATGAGGTGGCCCACACACGCACTGAGAACTTTGTGCTAAAAGCTGTGGATCATCCTTTCCTCACTGTAAGTGAATTTGTACTGTCTAAAGGTAAATTTACTGTCTAAATTTGTTTAAAACTTAATAATTCAATATATAATTAAAATATTATCAATAATATAAGGTATCATTTAATGTGCAGTACGAGCAGTAATTTTATTTTATTTGCAGTACCTCAAGTACTCATTCCAAACAAATGACCATCTCTGCTTTGTGATGGAGTATGTCAGTGGTGGAGAATTGTTCTTCCACCTTAACGAGGCACATACATTTCCTGAGGAGCGTGCAAGGTTTTATGGAGCAGAAATTTGTCTTGCCATTGGCTACTTACATGAAAGAAAAATAATCTACCGTGATTTGAAGGTACTGTACATTGTAATGATTATTAATTCTTTAAACACTTGTGGCTAATTCTTATTGTTTTTCTTTATTTTGTTTGTTTTTGGGGTGTTAACCACTGCACTGCGCCAGCCATGAAATCTTATTTACCTGTTACTGCGCCAACCAAGAAAACCCTTCTTGATTTTTCCGTACACAGTCGAAACGCGAGCACGGTAGTTTGAGAACGATATGGACTCCTGGGACATCCAGTGAGAGGCAGCCATCTTGAAAAAAAAATTCCAGATCTCCCTAAACCTGCAGACAGGATCACTTCTGAATGAGCAACCAAGGGTGGCGCATACGCCTCTGGCTCCCTGTTGGACGCGGTGTTGATAGATCGCTCTTCGTCAGTGAAATTCAGACCATATTGTTTGAAGAACATAGGGGTCATGATATTGATGAAGATAGGTGCAATAAGGATCTAACACGAGGGTCGGATGCAAATGATACAGCACCGATGAGGACGATACAGCGAGCGTATCCAGTTGTAGCTGAGCTCCATCCCATGCTCATCCCGTGTGATGTTTAATTTTTTATAGATACATAGATAAATCGTCTTCTGGGTTGAGTGATAATGCATCTGATACAAGTTGCATAGATGAACAGTGTTAATGGCTTTCATGGTGGTATTTTCTATCATTGTCATGAATAACTGATCTCTTCCAGAATAACTGAATCTCTTCCAGAATAAGTGAATCTCTTCCAGAATATCTGACTCTTCCAGAACATCTTACAAAGCGATGTTTTCAAGACTACCTTACGCTTCACAAGCTTGGCTACATACCACCTACAGGTTCTAAAGCCAAGGGTGTACGCGTGTGTGTGTGTTATGTGCAAGCACACAACAAAGAAACAGGAAGTGAAAATATGTTGTTACCTGATGCATCGAGAGCGAAGTCGCATTCTGTACCATGAACTCCCGTTTCCTGTTTCTGTTTCCATGAACTTCCTGTTTCTTTGTTGTGTGCTTGCAAATAACACACACACACGCGTACACCCTTGGCTTTAGAACCTGTAGGTGGTATGTAGCCAAGCTTGTGAAGCGTAAGGTAGTCTTGAAAACATCGCTTTGTAAGATGTTCTGGAAGAGTCAGATATTCTGGAAGAGATTCACTTATTCTGTTAAGTTATCACTCGCTTATGATGATCACACAGTACTTATCAAAGCACTGATAATACAGTGTGTGATACTGTATTACACAGAGTGTAATAGTGTGTTACTGTGTAAATAGTGTGTGAAACTGTACATACTGTAATTTTAGTGAATTTTGAACAATATTGTGACTAAATATTTATTGTGGACACATTACTGACACATGTATCACAGTTCCATGGGGGAAAATATGAGATACATTGTAAATAATGCAGCGAAAATAAATTTGCGGCAACTCTGGTGGCTTGAATGCTGCATACAACACCTGGACCACGCACACTGTGAGAGTGAGCACAATCAGTAACGTCATCTTGAGGTTATCTTGAGATGATTTCGGGGCTTTAGTGTCCCCGCGGCCCGGTCCTCGACCAGGCCTCCACCCCCAGGGAGCAGCCCGTGACAGCTGACTAACTCCCAGGTACCTATTTACTGCTAGGTAACAGGGGCATTCAGGGTGAAAGAAACTTTGCCCATTTGTTTCTGCCTCGTGCGGGAATCGAACCCACGCCACAGAATTACGAGTCCTGCGCGCTATCCACCAGGCTACGAGGCCTCAAACCACCTCATCGTCACACTTCTCAGCTCATTTACTTCATTAGTAAGAACAATTAGTTTTGTTTTTCTCCGTGGTCAGAGAACACAAATGAACACTTTTATATGACAATTTTTTTATTTTATTTCTTGTACATTGTGGTGTTAACCCTATAGATGCTCTGCGCTATTTGGCATTTGGCACCCACAGGCACATAAATTTATTTTTTTTCTTATAAACCTGTTAATTTGTGTTCCCTGATCACAGGACAAATAAAAATAAAATCGTAAGTGGCATATTTTGGCTGTAATAGGGCGGTGAAGTCTGGCAAAAAAGAGACATTGACAGAGCAGGCGCCAGACGAGGTCTGCTCTTCCCCCAGCTGTCAGGCGGGAGTTGCCACAAAGATGATAATACCTAATTATTTCACTTTTTTTTCTCGGTAATAATATTCAATAGTGTGTAGTGTGATATATTTATATAATAAAATGTGTGAATCATTGCTATACTCAAAATTATAGTATGCCTATTATTGATTCAATTATGTTCATTGAACAATAGACAAAAACGTTTGTGGTTATTACACTATATACACAGGTTATATACAAGTATCTACATGTTTTGTTCATCATAACTGTTTATCTAAGCTGGCATAGTGAACAAAGATCATAGTGGTACACAGCATAAGTCAGGAAGATGACGCCACCTCCCTCACTAAAATGGCTTTTCCTAACACTCCTTTTGCTGTTATTACACTATATAAACACGTAATATACAAGTATCTACATTTGTGTCCACCATAGCGAACCACTAATCTTGTATTGTGACGGCAGACAGTAACAGATGGCCACATACAACTGATGCTCCCTCTCTCCCTCACTGGTTCAAGACCAGAAACATTAAACATTCCTCCATTAAGTGTACCATTTATGGTGTTATTACACTCTTTACAGTCATTAAATAAAAGTATCTACATGTTTTGTTCACTATAACTGTTCAGCTAAGCTAGTATAGTGCCCAAAGAGCATAGTAGCCATCATTACCCAGCATGACAAGTCATGCAGATGTCGCCACCTCCCTCACCAAAATGGCTTCTCCCAACACTCCTTTTGCTGTTATTACACTATTTACACGTTATACATAAGTATTTACATTTGTGTTCACTATAAAGTACCGCTAAGTTGGTATTGAGTCAAAATCAGCAAGGAGTGGCCGGCACACCAGGCAGCCAGCCACTGGCTGCCCCACTCTCCCTCACCTCACCTGACTCGCCAACATTCTTCTCCCCCATACTACTTTTGCTTTTATTCACTATATACAGACGTTATATATAAATGTCTGCATGTTTTTTCACCATAGCAAACCACTAAGCTGGTATTATGAGTCCAGAGAGTAAAAGGTGGTCACACAGTCAGCAGACAATGCTACCTCCCTCCCCATAAAGATTATTCCTCCCACTACAGCGCTATTTATCACAACAATCCTGCTATTATCAAAATTCTGGCCATTTTAATCACAGTCGGGGGTCATCAGTAGTACTATCATTGCTAAATAATACCAGTTACATATATTTTTTACTTTTTTAGGTGATGCTGTGGTCACAAATTGAACAGCAATGCCGTGAGCTCATGCTGAGTGTGCCAGCCTTGATGGCTCATTCAGTACTGAAGCCCTCGCACTCGGGAATGTTGCCCACGATTGTTTTTAAAAATGCCGTATGTTTACAAGAGCCCTGAGGAAGGCGAGGTGAACCCAGTGTATCCGCGGGCCATTTAAATCATGCGTAATACTGAAACTCGTCATATGTGATGTGCACTTTTGGGCAAGTTACTCAACACATCGTATGATGTGTTGCTCAGTTTATTTGTTAAAGGTTATTAATAGCCTAGCAGCATAGGGGGGGTTAATGAATACAAATGTTTGGTCGAGGCTAGCTTAAGTCCATGAGCTAGGCCTTTGTGGGGGACACCTTCACGTACCTTTCCTGACAACTTCCGCCACTAACACCCCATTCCTTCCTTGACAACCACCGGCCTGCCGTGGCAACCACCGGCCTGCCGTGGCAACCACCGGCCTGCCGTGGCAACCACCGGCCTGCCGTGGCAACCACCGGCCTGCCGTGGCAACCACCGGCCTGCCGTGGCAACCACCGGCCTGCCGTGGCAACCACCGGCCTGCCGTGGCAACCACTGACAAAAACCTGCTTTATGTGGTAAATAGACAACCACTGACAAAACCTGCTTTATGTGGTAAATATTCATTAAGCTATCTTGGTTATCTTGAGATGATTTCGGGGCTAGGCGTCCCCGCGGCCCGGTCCTCGACTAGGCCTCCTTTTAGTTACACACTCCCCAGGAAGCAGCTGTAACAGCTGTCTAACTCCCAGGTACCTTTTTACTGCTAGGTAATAGGAACATCAGGGTAAAAGAAACATTTTGTCTATTTGTCTCTGCCTCCACCGGGGATTAAACCCGGAACCTCAGGACTACGAATCCGAAGTGCTGTCTACTCAGCTGTCTGGCGCCCCAGCATACAGTATATTTGAGATATCATAGTTTATTCTTTCTATACAGTGGGGCAGGGAAAGTGGTGTTGCCTTATTTTGGGGGATCATGTTATGCGATGAATACTGTATAGGCCTAAACCTGAATTACACTTTTTTTTTTGAGGGTCGACGTATGAGCCAGCATTTACAGTAAAGGAATTCCACAAATTATATATTATTAAATAATAATATTGCAAAAAACCACATATAAAAGCATTCACAGACACTGAAATAGCAATGTAAAAACGTATTTGGGGCAGTCCCTGCCACACTCTGCTCTCGGCCGATAGGCTGACCTTGGATGCTTGTTCTATGTAAAGTAAATAAACTGTCACACAATCTTTGTGGTTCATTATGGTGCACAAAAAAATGTAGATAGTTATATATAACATGTGTATATAGTGTAATAACAGCAAAAACACTGTTTGATCTTAGAATATAATACTGTACATACTCAGCTAGTTGTGCTTGTGGGGGGTTGAGCTTTGGCTCTTTGGTTCCACTTCTCAACTATCAATCAACTGGTGTATAGATTCTGGAGCCTATTGGGCTCTATCAAATCAACATCTGAAACTGTATATGGAGTCTGCCTCTGTGGGAACCGACCTGTGAGATTTATATTTATTTAATTTATATGAATTTATATAGAATTTATATTTACATTAATTTATATACTTCGATAGCAATTTGTATGATGTTAAGTGGACTGTATTTCTGCAATAATCTCACAAATCGATCCTCTACACATTAGGGGGGTTTATATTATTGAATTTATATATATGCAGCGAATCAAACTACAGTATTAGACTACATACATTGAAAAGGTTCCTTATCTTATTGTACAGCAGGCCTTAGTCCACCAGGTATAACCAGGATGTAGACACCACATTTTCCTCGTGTGAGGTAGCTTCCAACACCCTGGTTACTGATGCACAAAGCATGCTTCCTCGTCTTGATCTGTCAAAAGGGCGCTAGCTGTAAAGCCAGAATCCTATATATGACAGCTATATCAGAGAAAACACTGTACATGGAACCTTAAAGACCTGGCTTAATTACCTTTAGTTTGAGGCGATCTTATGCTCTAACCTGGTCACCCTATCCAATGACATTAATGGCCACTAATGATAGATAAATGGGTTTCGGTAGAACACTTAACTTGAATTTGTTGACAGCGTGTTGATGATGGGACACCTTTGGTTTCCATAACACTTCGTCCAAGTAAATTTAACAGGAGCCGAATTGCTCCCGTGAGCCTCTGGTCTAGTATATACAATAACAATGGCTGACCACTCCCCCCTACTGACGCTACTGGCCTACATTGTCCAGATGACAGTAAGTGATAGAAGGGTCACATTTACTCTATTTTAATTCTGATAATTAAGTTAATTTATATGAGATGTTTTTATGATGGTAAAGTCCAAAGACTAATGTATTTAAGAATAATTCCCACCATAATAGGTGGTGAATTTATAATAGTATGTGGTAATGATATTCCGTTTTCTATAGACGGTAATTCCACTACAATTTACATTTTCTATGGGTTAACTTGTTTATACAACACAGCAATTATTATCTGTCTGTATGATGATATTAAATGGTGTCGGATTTTCTGACATCTGTGGTAGCCCTTTTTTTCGAAGGCTGTTTTCCTGTTGGCATTGGCTTCTAAGGGTCGAGTTGGGGAGCTTCTTACTCTCCTCTGGCACAGAGGTTTCTGTTTTTTTTGGTGCTGGTGGTAGGTTTGTTCGTTTGCAGCCATCTCCTTCTCTTCTGAAGAAGAATGAGACTGCTGCTTTCCAGAGGGGTCCTTGGGTGGTTGATGCTTGGTTGGTTCAGCTGGGGGTGCATCATTTGCTATATCCGGTTGTAGCTTTTCATTGTTATATCCGGTTGTGGCTTTTCATTGTAATATCCGGTTGTAGCTTTTCATTGGAAAGGCCACGCATGGCCCTTCCGAGGCCATGCATGGCATGGCCTCGGTGGCCGGGGACGTGCTTTTGGGTTGACCCGGTTTCACCTCTTCACTGTTCTAGGGAACGGGTCTCCCAGGTCATCCTCAGGATTGTTTGGTCCAGCCAGCCTGCGGTCTATCCTCGTGTCCATGACATTCGTAAGTTTGCTGTGTTGGCTGCCGTCTTTGGTAATCTGTCTAGGGCTGACATTTGGACACGGGGGTTTTCGAGGTCGAACAGAGTCCTGGCTGCTCGCTACCTAGTCAATGTTCCTGGAGCCGTAGTCGGGCGTGTGTCGCATTGGGTCGATGGTTGCAGCCAGTTGTCTCGACTTAGAGTTGAGGAGAGAGTGACGATCACCTCCCAGGTAAGTCCCTCTCGTATTATCTTTGGTAAATTTGCTCCAGGGAGCTGAAAGGGACTTCCCACAGAAAACCAGCGTTGAATGTAATGAAATGCCATTTTCTGAGAATGATCTGGAGGCTCCCCAGCAACTCTCCCTCCCTCCCTCCCTCCGATCGGCATTTTTTTCACGGTTTTTGACATCCAGCCTCTGAACTTGGGTGTGGATATCCAGCGCAGGGGGGGTCTGGAGCTCCCTCCCTCCCCCCTTCCAGGGAAAGGGGGGGGGGAAGCTGTGGAGACAGCAGGCACAACAGCGCGGTGATGGTTTTGATGTAATGCTCATTTATTCGTTTTTAGTTTGGGGAGTTTTGTCCAACAGTTCAGCTTTTAGTAGCAATTTTGTTTAACCAGATAGGGTTTGTTTTAGGGGCCCCTACATTTTTTGGGTGGCTGACCTGGTCGATAGCAGATATAGAATGCTTCCAACCATATGGGGGTTTCTATAGGCTATAGCTCCTCATGCCTCTCTGAGGGGGCCAGCTTCTGGCTCTTGGTCCCTGGTAGGCATAGGAACTCCATTTGCTTTGATGTCATGGTCTAATACATTCATATCAGCCTGGATAGCTTCGGGGAGCCACGAGGTCTCACCCAGAAAATGGCGTTTCATTGCATTCAATGCTGGTTTTAAAAATGTATTTACCACAGCCCCCATGACACATTTAGCTGACAGGAGCCAGGCTGATCTTGGATTGTTACGAGTGTAGCGAGTACAAACAATATACTCTCCAACTTCTCATTAGCTTAATGGTGTAACTAATTAGCATTAATTGCAGAAGCTATAATCTCTTCCCTAATTACAGGTAACAGTTCTTTCATCCTCCTATCCTAGTGGAGGAAGCCAAGGTGTAGTCACCGAATATAAGCAAGCATAAAGTGAATAACCGACAGTACAATTTCCACAGTCAAGAATGTAGCACTCGGCGTATGCAGTTCTAATCGACCCAAAGACGCTGCAGCTTCGACACTGAACAAACGGCAAACTAGGACTGCATTGAGCTACAACGCTCTCCCACATAGAGCTCCGCGACTCCGGCCTCACTCGGCTCTCTGCTTTGCTCCAAGTTCTGTCTCAATGTCTACGACACTGGTGTATCCAAGACTACTAAATAAATATGAAAACCCACTAAACACTGTGTATCTAATCTACTCAACAACGTAACATAATCGTATGTTACACGAGTTTATAAACTCATAACAACAATCATTGTGATTCATTATGGTGCACAAAAATTGTAGATAGATATACGTTGACAGGTTGTGGTATCGTTGCTATACTGAACCAAGGTGGTATACTCTCCATCACATAAACACAAAAACAAATGCTGCTTGGCCTTTGCAGTGTTTAAGTCGCAGGTGGAAACAAATGAAAATCGTCAAATAGATAATTAAAACAATTTACTGAAATATTAATGAACAAAAATGGCACCTAAGAACACTTGGCTGTTATTATAGAACAAATAAAATAAGTAAATGAAAGTTTTAATACAAGAGTATACTGGTGTGCTGAAGACAACTACCATACCACCACAGCATCCAGCACACGACGTAGGCTGAGGGCAGACAGCGTTGCAGGAGGCTATGGAGATCCAAGAGCATTAAGAGAGACTGGCTCTCTAGGGAGGCAGTGCCCTTTATATAGTCTAGCGGTGATGACTCATACGGTGTCAACGCAATGTGGTAACAAGTGCTTCTGGCAAACTGCTAGTTTGTGGCTGATGGCACCTGTTGGATTTCTGGGGCTTGAACTCGTATATTAAATTATTTGATTATTGTATTTAAATAAATCGAAGGACCACCCACTTTTGAGAAAAGAGGGAAAACGAATAATAGTGATTATTAGATTGACACTAGAGAACCAGTGCCTATGGATAATAATTAAATGAATAATCACTTGAAAATAATGAATAGACTGTATTATTAAAGTCAAAGCCTCAAATATCAACATTTGGGGGTATTTCTAGAAGTTCATATATATCTAGGAACCAGTGTGGTTCGTCACTAGTTCATTGTTGAGTTAGTAACATAGTAAATCTAAACTAAAATAGATTCAAAGATATGATGCCTCAAATTATGAATATTAAAGATTATGAATTATTGAGCAACAGTAAGAGCAAACACATTAATTACCAAATCATAATTTCTGGCAATAAATTATTCCCTGTAAAGATCCTATATGGATTATATGGAAATCAGTAATAATCTTAGATAAATTTGTACGAAATATATGTCTTAGCTGTAAGACGATTTCTGTAACGCCATTTCGTCATTCGTCCTCACGGTCACAGGATCCCAATAAAGAAAGAACCCGAGGTGAATACCACGAATGAAGAGAAACAACTTGTTGACTCCTCGTATACACGCTGAAATCAGAGAAATTTAAGTAGCATTTGATTAGGCTACGAATTATTTCAAGTATTTATGAAAACTGAGATAAATGTGAAAAATCAACTAACGTTGTGTATTTGGGATCCATTCGTTGTCACGACAGACTACCCATAAATATACAATCTAGAATGATGCATGAAACGAGAATGGTATACTTAACATGAGCGTATCAAATACTGAGGTCTGCCGAAATCGCGTCTGCCAGTCCCAGGCGTCCACTACTGTGTACGCGTAATTACGGGCCGTGGCTTCAATTGTTGATGCGTTATTAACTGGCAGGGCACTGTAGAACACGTGAATAGGCAATTGTCGACTATTAATTGAGTTACAACGTAATTCTTGTTGGAAAACTCTTCAGTCACTACCACGCGTCTCGCCACGCTTATCGCCAGGGATGCCTCGTGTGCAATGGCGTCTTCGCCCTCCCTCAACCCGTCTCTCGCATTCACTACAGAAATTATTAATCACGAATAATTATTTTCCGTGTAATTATTGATGTAATACGTTAATGAGAACTGGTTGCAATTATAGGGACTTAAATATTATCATATTCTCGTTTAATGGTGTTAAACGAGAAATGGAGAAGATTTTTATTCTCTCCATAGCATTCGTATGTAACAGATAAAACTGCTACTTGATAATAATTTCAGTTAATAACTCTCGGTTTTAGATTATCGGGAGTCATATTATCCGTAGGTAATTATTACATGGAATACTGATAATTTTAGAGAACCACATTCAATTCTCTAACACATTGATAATAAACGTGTCTAACTAGACATTATCTGACGCAATTTTGTTACTCGATTTTGTGAGAATTCTAGCACTAATGCGCAGATAAAATTGTTAATTTATGTTAACAATACCGTTAGTGAAATTAGTAACTACTGTAGTTAGTATATAATGATGTATTATAATACAATAGTTTGTTAGTGTTGGAAATTTCCAACAGCACCTTTGTATTGAGGCATCCCACTGCTAGTTGAAAGTGGCTAACTGCTGGTTTGTGAAGGCAAACTACTGGTTGGCAAAAGTGCTCTGCTTGCTTTTTTT